>NW_014569624.1:250221-354507 GCF_001313835.1 Polistes canadensis
TATATATATATATATATATATATATATATATATATATAGGGTGAATCAATCTTTTCTATTATTATATATGCTTATTCTCTAAATCAAGGTCGCTGAAACATTAATATGTGGGAAGTATTACATTGACACACCTGGAAGTTAAAAGCAAAAAAAAATAATTCCTGCAATTGCAAAATGACTCGTTTTAATCTATGAATGTAATTATCTCTTCGAAGTTTTGTTATTTGGTGAACGTTTCAAAGAGAACCTGTTCTGTTTCGAAGGGGAAAGTAATTTAATGTAATTAATCTTTTTGTAAATGGGCGTGCGCAAAAGATATATGAAAATCGATTTTTGTTTTTCTTTAAATGGAATCGTAATTTTAAATCGATCCATCTCGGGATACTCTCTATAAAATTATTAACCTATTTATAACGAAAAACTATTTTAATATTATTATTGTTAAGAAACCCTAACTTTCTTATGAATGACAGCCTTTTTAATAAATATTTTTAAATATTTTTATATATAAAAACATACGATGGGCAAGTTTTGTTTGAAACATTTTGTCGAACAACATAAATTGGGAAAAAACAATCGCGTTTACAGATTAAAATGCGTCGGCACCCTGTATATGTCTGACATGATTTCATGTATTTCCGAATGGCAATATTATTTTTATACTTCATTATAGCTCTGTTCGCTTACTTCATTAAAATGATCATTTATAACTAAGAAAATAAACGATGTGACAGGGTATATATATATATACATATATATATAGAATATTTTTCTTTATTCTTAGATTTTAAATTAGCCGCTTGTAATCTTCATTATTTTAAAAAATATGTCAGACAAGTAAAATTACTGTCTCGATATCTGCAAGTAAGTAAACGCGAACGACTTGTCATTAACATTTATATAATTTACTGACTATAAAGATCAGTAAGAGAGAAAAAAAGAAAAAGATTCGAAGGTTCAGCATCACGCACATGAACGTGCTCACATACATCTACAACCACATATTACACACGAATGAATGAACACGCGCAAGAGACAAATACGAACCTACACTCGCGTTGGACACACACACACACACACAGAGAAATATTTTCGTGGTTTCAGAAAGTCGCCCTTATCTTGAAACGATTTTTATGGCAATGGATCCGGTAACTTTTTCCTACCGACTTGGGATCTTTGAGTTCTGTTTCTCTCTCTCTCTCTCTTTTTCTCTTTTTGGACCTGCTTCTCGTGCCCGCCTTTTACAGCTTTCTGCGAGACCGGCGCTCCTCCGAGAAAGCCGCTAATTAGGTACGTTCACATTCGTCTCCGAACGTTTTAACCGTACGAATCGAGTACACTCGATTCGACGTGCGGTAGCAAGTTACCCGCCTCTTTTCTTTCCCTCTCTCTCATTTTCTTTTTCCTGTGTTCCTTTTTAATTCTTAAGAGAAAGAGAAAGAGAAGAGAATCTCGTCTCTCTGGAATCTTCCATTCTACTTTAATCGCATTTACCTTTTCTCAACAGAAACTTTTCTTTCATCGACATGTTTCCGCAATTGTTAACGTTCTGTTCGCTCATCAAACGCAATCCAAGACTTCTCTTTTGTTTCTTCTCGGTAAAGTATACTCAAGATTCGAGTGTAGGTTCAAGAAGGTTCTCGATTTCTCTTCTAACGAAAAAAAAAAGAAAATAAAAGAGAAACAAGAATTAAATTCTCTCCTCGTTAACTATAGATTTTAATTGTACCTTTCCTTGGAATTATTTCACTAACGAGATTTTTTTTCTCTCTTATAAATTTACTTTACGTTTCTCTTTTGCTTGATTTAATACGATCAAAATCGCTTGTGGATTCTATTATAATATACTAACAATAATTGGATATTTTAATTATTTATGCTTCAATCTGCAAATAGAAATTTATTTTCTTGTTAAAACTCGTTGGTATTTATTCGAAGAGATTTCTTCAAATCCATCTTTTATTGTAAACTCAGAGAGAGAGAGAGAGGTAGCAAGATAAAGGGAGGAGGGTCTTCTGATCGAAGAAAAGATATCATACAAAGAGAACAAGAGATAGAAAGAGAGAGAAAATAAAAAAGAGAGAGAAGATGCAGATTCAGAAACGTTGCAGATTAACGGTATACACAGAATCTTCCACCTTTGTCTTTTTTTTTTGTAACCTTCCCCGCACGTTAACACTACGGACTAACGGGATAACTTAGGATCTAATAAAGCACAACTCTAATCATATGGTGGAAGGGATGATGGCGAGGAACAATAACATCGTAGAATCGTTCGTACGTGACACTAATGATGAGAGGGCTTATTTTAGTCAACATTGTTTGCCTTGCTGTTTCTCATCATCCTATCCATTATCGCCTACAGTTTCGATGATATTGGATAGCATTCGTACCAATATGCTTTTCGCAAACATTACTTAATGATTCTTAGTCAATTTCGTGTAATTAGAAAGTGGATACGTTTATTCAATAGATTTAGAGTAATCGTTCAATGTCTTATGGTTTGCATTGCCCTGATTAATGCACATAGTTAGTTATGTTTGTTTAAAACTTGATCATGTTTGTATCATTATTTTGATCAGTTGCTTCATTAAATAGTTCATTTGATACGTTCCAATAAAAACAATAACGATTTGACAATACTTTCTTATTAAGTTATTTTCTCAAATTTTACTTTGGATAATACTTAATATTATATTACAATACAATATTAAGTTTTATCTCATATATAATTAGATTGCGAATGTTTATGCTTTTAAAATATGATAAACTATGTAAATAATGTATGTGAAATATAAAAACATAGTAGATAAATATATGTTGAAATATAACAACGTATGTTAGAGATATACGATAAGTATCTTAAAAATATGTAGTATTGATAATAACAGCAAGTTTATTTGTTATTGAATATGATTATTTTTTTATATTAACTGTAGATAATTGATAACGTTCATTGAATGAAATTAATTCGTACGTCACAAATGGCATAATGAATGAAATTACATTACGTGATTGAAATATGCTTAAATTTGCTTCAACGACGGTCTTTTCAGTTTTTATTGATATAAATTTACCTCGAAAATTTATATGATACTGTATTATATCTGGGATTTTTTAAAAAAACTACATTCCATTTGAAAATAATTTATTTTCCAGTACTACAAGTTATATCTTTGTAATTCTCTTTATATCGTTTATTAATTTTATCGAATCAGTTAATTGCATTCCATTTGCCTTAAAATTTTTAATAATTATTGTTAATTTTTTAATGTTTTTATAAATACGAAATTCTGTAGAACCTGTTCTTACTGAAGTATATATCGTGATAATTTAATAGCAGCTGCATTAAATGATTGGATTATTTCTTTTATATTGTCTGAATAAATAATATAAAATACAATATGATAGAATTATCATAATTGTATTGATTCAAGAACGATATTTATTGTAAATTTTTTATAGAATTACTCAGTATCGTATAAATATAAAATATACTTTTGTGTATGCATTTAAAAAACAAAATTTTTGCTCATGTGTCTCAGTTCTTATAAAAAATATATATGACATTTGTATAAATATTCCAAGTGTCTAATTAGAATCTTATTGACGAACAAATTGACAATAAGAAAAAATATAAAAAAATTTATTGTCATTTGTAAACAAAAATAAAGCCGAATGATCACGTTCGAATAGTTGAAAGCGATCGGCACTGAACGCAATATGCAGTAAAGCACGAATGCAACAATGCGATATCCCCCATATGGAAAGGGCCTGCTCATCCCCCATGGATATATATGGGGTGTCTCGTTAATCAAGAGAAGCGCGCTATCGCCCGCGAGGCATAGGGATGTTGCAAAATGTTGGGGGAGGATAGTGTGTCCGAAGGGTGACCAGTGTTTAACGCTTGACAAACGACCGGCGAGGTACGTGGCCGCGTAAACAACGCCTCGTAAGACCACACACCTATACACATACAGTGCTGAACAAAAGTATAAGACACTTTATATATTTAGATAATATATCATATATTCCGAAAAAGAAAAAAGAAAAATCGCGTGAAGTTAAACTTCTTTAGTGTTTTTTAAATTAGTCATTTTATTTTTAACTGTATTTGCACACATTCATATGCATACAATAAATATTTATTTTATATATACATACATTTTATTTTTTAACAAATTATTTGAAAAATCTATATTTTATTAGAAGTTAAAATTTTCTAATACATCGAACATCAACTATTGGTCCCCATAGTGCTTACGTTGAACCATATAAATTCTATGGATACCGTAAGTGATATCGGTTACCGGATCTTACAACGGGGAGGTTGCTACGTCGGAAATTCATATATATATAGGTGACATTAGAAAATTAAAATAATTAATAAGTATATTTATGTATATATCGATTAAAATTATTAAAATATAATTGTTAAATGTATCTTAAATTTTGAAAAAGTCTAATTACAATACATATATATATATATATATATATGTGCACATTAAAACATCATTATAACATTATACTATTCCTAAGAGTTTAGAATACGTCGATCATATACATTTTGTTCATTCATTCTTGGTAGTTAAATCAATCATATTTTACTTGAGGTATGTTTAAAAAATGTGCACCAGAGGAAATAATTTGTAAAAAAAAATTGTTCATTAAGAATATTTAATGTACATTCGTGATATCCCATGAAAAATGATTTTAAAAGTAAAGCATGCGATAAATTGAAATGCTTAGTTGAATTTTATTTTCTGTTAATTTTATACTCTTACTCTTTATTATTGCTTAGTAAAACATTTGTTCAATCATTCTTATCAAAGACATTATTGCGTTTTAAATTGTTTGCGCCTGGTGCACAACTGTTTCTTTGTCGGAAGTCTTGCTCGATCGATATTTCCCCGTTTTTCTCTAACCCCTCAAATTCCTTGCTTCTCTTAAAACCTTTCACTTTTTGTTTGACTTGAAACTTTTCGGTAAATCCTCCTAAAAAAAAATTTCAGTTCAAAGGAAGTGCTAAAGTTAGAGAGAAAAAATAATCAAAATTTGAATGGAAAAAAGTATAAGACAATAATATAATATTCGAATTTTTTTTATGGAAATATTATTGGTTTGTTATTTTATTATTTATTATTTGCTAATGCATTCCACTTCTCAACAATACATTTTTTTTAGTTCGTTATCATTTTTAAATTGTTCTTTATCTTATTAAATCCCCCTAAACAAATCTTCCAAAATATTTTCAATGACATTTAAATCGGGTGAGTGTGCAGGATATTCTAATACTTTGATTTCACACAAATTATATGAAAATGAATAGTAAACTCTTATACTCTTGTCCATCCAAATTTGAATTTTGTCGACATTTTTCTTTGCAACTTTAGCATTGTATTTCGTTTGAACTCAAAATATCATATGTGTTAATATATTCTGGAAGTTATATATAATATTAGAATGTCTAAAATTAATTTTTCACTTTCCTAATATACGATATAACTAAAAATACGAAATGTCTTATACTTTTGTCCAACACTGTATACGCATACCTCACTCGCATCCCTTGCAACAGGACAAACTTTGCAAAAAACCTATAAATCTGCCTATTAACCGCGAGAGCATCGATTCCCGAAAGGACCAAAAAACATTCGGTGTGTTTTTACCGAGCTTACAACTACCCCTCCCTCCCACCTTTCTGCACCCACCAGTCCTGCCTGTTCTACACTTCACTCTCTTCTACCTTGTTGCTACACCTCGACACGTTGAAATATCGTCTGCATTTGGCATCGTTTGGCATCGTAAACGTCGAGAATGTCGCATGTGTGGTGGCCCACAAAAATTTTACAGTATATATTTACGCCGTTATCGAAGATATAATGGTCGTTTATCCGTCAAATGTATATACGTGTATGTGTTACACGTGTATTAAACGGGTAGTCTATAGAATGTCCACGTAAAACGGGTAATGTGTACAATGAGCATGTATTTCACAGATTATGAAATTATGGAATGATCGTTCTATAGAATGTCCAGAGGGTTTGGGTCAATTTATAAAATATGCTTCAATGGGATTTGTTTAGGATAACTAGGGGGATGGGGGAAGTGATCTCAAACTATTGTAAATGAAACAAATCATGGAAATGTAAAAATTCACATTCTGTAGAATGATCGAACATTTTATACAATGCCCGCATTAACACATTTCCCGTAACATATTATGTATGTTAATTTTTTCTTTTCTTTTCTTTTTTAACGTCGCTAATTTCTTTGTTTTTGCTTTTAAAACTTCATTTTTAGTTATATTACGAATTTTTAGGATGTCATTGTGCAGGAATTTGAATATTTTAACCGGAGAAAACTAATCGACCGGTGAATTTCTTTTATGATAAAAAAAATAAATTATTCGTATGTATTTTTTTTTTATTTCTATTAAGAAAACATTATATAGCTGCTTTTAATGATTCATTAATTTATTCTAAGCTTCTCATACCTTCGTTTCTCTCTCTTTCTCTCTCTCTCTCTCTCTCTACTATTTTAACTTGTAAATTTATAAATAAAATCTATTCAATTAATAGATTTTCGTTTTTTTTTCTTCTCTCTCGTTTGACCGATTTCTGAGCCAGCTTTCTATCAACGAGAGGTAATAAAAACAAGTAACTCTAAAGCTATTCACGAAAGTTGATCAATCTTTCCGACATTTTCTACGTCTTTATTTGGAGTCAAGGGCCTTTTATGTTCCCCTTCGGACATCGTTATTTCATCTCGTTTGGTAACTTCATTTACCATCGAGCAAGAGTTTGTGGGTACACGTCGTTATGAAATCAGGTGAGGCAATAACGTTCTTTTTTATATTTCTTTCTTTCTTTCTCGCATTATAAAGGTAGATGTTCTTGAAATAAGCAAATCGAGGAAAAATGAGAAAATTATTATGCTTTAGGATGAAAAATTTTGTTCGGGAGCAGCTCAGATTTATGAGAGAGTATAAAAATGAGAACAAATTGTAGGATTCTATAGACAGAGTAAATGTTGATATTTTAAAATGAATTATTTACAAAAAGAAAGAATAATAATTATTGTATATGTTATAGTTCAAATGGGAACAAAAAATTTTGTATAAGTATTCGAAGAAAATAATGACATAGAACATACAAAAATAATTGTATAATTACATGGAAAATATGCAAGACATGTAACAACGTTTTTTCTGTACGTAATTGCTTGATAAAATGCAGAACATTTCGCTAAATACGTCAGTAATTTCATCCTAAAATCAGGAATGAAAATAAGTTTCGAGTTACTTATTTATATAACATCATTTAATTTACGACACAAGTAATTAAATCTCTATTGACTATTTCTGCCACTTTAATGACGCTTAGTAGCTAGAGAGTTAATTTTTATAACGATTTCTCTTATCTTATATTTTTTGTAATTTAAAAATTATTTTTTTTCAAATCAGATGGTTGGGCAATTTGGGTTAAAATTGTAAGTGGTAGCTTCAACGATGAAATCCGATCTGCGAGGACTTCTTTCTTTGATTGTTCTGTTTGCTCATCCAGCCAGTTTTCGTTTGTTTCATAAATTCATCCATTTTGAACGTAGGACGATGATCGATTTCGTCGCATAAAAGAAAACGAATTGGACAGAGTAATTCGAGTTGGACGTTTGATGAAAGCCTGATTAATGGCCGACTGGTTAAATAGTCTTTCAGTTAATGTACTTCGAAATATAAATCAAAAGATTCGTATATAAAATAGATTGAAGCTTTACTTGAGATGACCTTATTTAAAAAGAAAAATATTTATAATTAATAACTTAATAATAATTATTGGTTGTAAATGAGTCAATCGGTAAAGTAGTTTCCTTTCTCATTACATCGCTAACGAGTTACTATCTTTAATATATTTAAATGAAGAATATGAATTAAATATTAATAACGAGACGAACTGCAATCATAAATACATCATTTACTTTTTAAAATATTTTTATGAACAATCAATTAGATTCGATGTACGCGTAATAGTTACGTCAACATATAATATAGATTTTTAATTGTAAACAACAATTAAATAAATATTTCATCAATTTTATCAATCAATTTATTACTATATTCTCTTAAAAAAATAATAAGACAATAAAATTTCAAGCTTAAGCCGCTACGTTCTTATCGGATATTGGATTTTCTTGAGTCTTATCGAAGAATCACTTACCTTGGAACGCGTTTGGATAGAATAAAATAACAAAGAAAACGATGAGAGAGAAAAAAAAAATAAAGAAGATACAAACACAACAAGAGAGAAAATAAAAAGGAAATATTTGTAGATTCAATATGAAGATTTCTTGGTAGGGTTGATCGTTAGTATACTACTCTAAGCCTTCGACACATTGACTAATGTGTCTGGGATGGCTTTAATTCAGACTCTCTGTTACAAAGTGTGCGTGCACGCGTGCCGTTCTCTTCCGTTCCATGGCGTGTTGTGCGTTTTGCGTGTCCCCACAGACTCATCGTTTTAATGCAACGTTAGCCATGACCGCTTCGAGATCAAATCGATATGCTAACGATAAGCGAGTAAAACGTACATTCCTATAGATATACATATACGTGATAGTCATACAAAACTTTAGATAACTGTCGGCTATTTAACGTGACTTATGTCTTTTTCCCATTTCGCTTTTCGCATTTCTATATAAATATCTTTAAACAAATTCTCGATAATCATAAATATATATTTATCTGGATATAACGTCAGCGTTTTATATAAAAATTATTAGATTGATAAAAAATAATTAATCGTTTCTGATAAAATAATATCAATCAGTATTTTTCAATAATTTAGGTCAAGTTTTAAAATAAAAATGTCAACATTTATGATAAAATATTATTATATAATATAAGTGATCTATATTACATTAATTAATGGTATACAGCATTAGAATACAATCATTTAAATAAATAATTATTATTTATAATTATGGTTATAGTATGTATCAATATGTAATCCTAAATGTAACCTGTGTATCTTAAAAAGGTAGTAATAAAATAATATTAAACAATTTAGGTGTGGGGGGGGGGAATAATCGTGTAGAACTTTGGTGAGTAACAGGCGGACGGTCTAGTACAATATTGTGAGAATCTAGACAAGACTCGGTGTTAGAAGGTAGGTAGGGAAAAAACAAAGAATATAAACAGCGAAAAGAATGCGTTGGGTCGAAGGAGAGATAGCAGTTAATGTTCAGACAACTTCGTAATAAAAAGAATCGAGGCAAAAGAGTCGACACTTGGAGCTAACACAGACAGCTTGTTGCACTCACTCGCAATCTTGGAAAGTGAAGAAACACGAGGGTGAGAATGAGGGGGGTGTGGGGTGAAGGGGTGGGGGTGGGGGATGGACTCTTGATTAGTTTGGCTATTCTAGCTTTCCTACCCAAGGGTACTTTTACTTTTAATCCGACATTATGAATATTTTCTCCTCATTCAACGAAAACTCGCTCTGTTCTCGAGAAGAAAAAGAAGAAGGGATTGCAGGAAAAGGGGGAAAAAGAAAAGAATTATGGAAGAAGGAGAAAAAAAAGAAAAAAAAGAGACATTAAATGAAGGACAGTGACCATACGTTACCATAACTTATTATCAGTATCGCGTTAAAAACGTACTAAAAAATTAATTGGGAAAAAAGCTATTCTGTTGGTTAATTATTGTCGGTGAGAGATGGGACGTTCATAAGTAATAAGCGTTTCTCACTTTACTTTTCATTTTCGTGCCATTTCGAGACCCTTCTCGATTTGCGTAAAGGGAGCTAACTTGAGGCTTCTCTCTCTCTCTCTTTTCGCAACGTTCTATATCTCCTTTATAAATAATGCATGTGGGATATACCCAAGCATAACAGGTTTATGGATTAATGACAGATCCAATAAGTCGAATATTTGAAGTATAGTAAACTTTGCTTTTTAAAAAAAAAGTAAGAGTAAGAGTAAGAGAGATAGTGAAATCAGGTTAAGGTTAATATTGATGTAAATTCACTAAGGTGGTACTTATTCAAGAATGAATACTAAATGTGTTTCTGATTGAAGGCAACATTGTATGCATAATACGATGGATGAATTACGATCGACTGTTTTATAGCAAATGCTTTTGGTTTAAATAAATGACCAGTATTTAATAATAAAATATCGATATGTAATATAAGTGGTCAGTGTATCAATTACATCGCGATTAATATAAAAATTAATATTCAATATTTATCATATGTATCAATATATAATATGACCTTAATAAAAGCTTATTCATATTATATTTTAAATACTTATCATTTATTTAAAATACTGACAAATTATTATATTATATATAATGAATAAAAATTTGTATATACTGACCATTTATTTTACAAAATACTGTGTACAAATAAATAACTGCTCAATAAATAAAAATATTTTAGATTGTGTTTTATTTTGGTAGAAAAAGAGACAGAGAGAGAAAGAGAGAGGATAAGATATCGTAGATGCACTCTTATCATAATAATTTTCTGCACATTTATGCGTTTTTGGGATTTGTTAATTGCCAAGATTTTAAAAGTGTCCGGTTCGTAAAAGGTGCCTCGTGAAAATTTCACCAAATTGGAGTCGCAAATTGACGGTGGGCTCTTCTGCCTCTTTATCTCTTTTAATGGAGGTTCTTATCGGATACTGAAATTAAGCGAATCAAATACCGTCGTCGGGCCTTCTGTGCTTTTTTTCAATTATATTAACGAATGATCATATCCTTGCTCATTCCCGTGGGGATTACGTTTTCAAAATAAATTCGAAATATGATTGTCGATCGTAGATTTTAGTTCCACCGAATTATTTGGATATCTCATCTTAAAAAAAAGAAAAATGAAATTTGGAAAAAGAGTAAGATAGTAAAATACGAGAAAAAAGAGACAGAGAGAGGAAAGAAACGAAGGAAAGAAGGTAGGAAGGGGAAAATTCGTGAAGGTCGAAGTGTTAAATGAGATTCCACATGGAAGACTTAAGTGTCCTTAAGTCAGCTTGAATGTAGCAAGAAATGGTAAAGGGTTGGGGACTTCCCTTTCGTTCAAAGAATTCCGTTCGTTTTAAGAAGCGATAGAGAAAGAGAGAGAAGGGTTCTCTTTTGAAGTCTCGTGAGAAGTCCTCTGAAAATCGGAGATGGTGCAAAAGAAGAAGAAGAAGAAGAAGAAGAAGAGTAGTAGTAGTAGGAGGAGGAGTAGGAGGAGGAGGAGGAGGAGGAGGATATAGGCGAGATAGCGAAGCAAAGTCCTCGTCGTTTTACGACTCTTCGGCTACCCTCCGATTCTCCAGCCGGAATGAATCTCTTGCTGGGTAATTAGGCAGATTACTTTCCGGAGTCATTCGAGTCCCGGTTTCTTACTCGGAGTCCGTTGCTAGCTTCGGTATATATATTTTGCAGAGAGAAACGATTGTGGAAGGGGGAGAGGACGGGGGGGAGAGGTAGGGTATACAGAAAGAGAGTTAGAGAAAGAGAGAGAGAAGTGTGTTCTATCGGAGGAGAACAATTAAAGGAAGGAAATTCTTAGAGAACGAGTGAGAAAGATAGAAAGAGATAGTAATAGTTTCGGTCGCGGGTAGACCTCGTCGAGTAGAGCTTAAATTCACCGCAGGGCTAATCGAGCAAAGGACGACGTTTCTAGCGGAAGTAATGTCGAGCTCAAAAGGGCCCTGGGCTTGCGACGCGTCTAAGGATGATTACCGAAAATACCACCACGGGAGAGGTGGAATAGTGGTGGAGTGATGGGGGCGGTGATGGTGGATGGAAGGGAGCAAAGGTTACCTACGGACCGCGCGTCGTTTTTATTTACGAGTCATGGGGGAGGGGGGTGAAAGAGAGAAGATTCTCCTCCTTCTCGTCTTTTCTTTCTCTCTATCGTTAATTAAATAATATTTCTTGCGAAGGAAGGAAAGTAGTGGAAAGAGGGGTGGAGTGGAGAGGAAAGGAAAGGAAAGAAGACGGTCGGTGAATGTTGGCGTAAAGCTACGATAAGAGGCCACAGAGGGGGAGAAATCGTTTCGAAGGAGGATAAAAAAAACATGGCCCTCGGTAAGAACACTTATTGCAGTATTGAGATCGTAACTCAGGGGCAGACCACGTCATAAACGTTACCCTCCTGCTCGACCACTCAGATCTCTTTCCTTTCTCTTTTTTTTCATATCTTCTTCTTCTTCTCCTCTTATTATTTTTCTTCTCGTTTAATATCTACTTTCCAAAGATTTCGATTCTCCGAACGAGAAAGCCAACCAACTAACTAGTCTACGAAAAAGACTATCGAAACTATGGCGGAAAGTTATCAAGAGTAAAACAAATTAAGATCAGTATCATTCGATTCGGTTAAATAGATATCAATTGTAAGTAATTTTCATTCTTCGAGATTAAATCGAAGATAAAGAAAAAGTATCAACGAAAATTCGGAGAAATTATTCATTCAGGTCATTTGACAACCTTTTAATTAAATATAAATGTCGACAACCCTTTAATTAAATATAAATGTCGAGCATGAACTCAACGAATCGTTGGTTAAGTTATCGCGAAATTGTTCCTGCATCTTGTTTAGAAAATAGAGAAGAACGAAGAGAGTGATACCGATAGGAAACGAAAGAGAACGAGACTTACATTTTTTCAAAATACCATGGATTAGTTTAATTTTTGTTGAAAAATTTGTATCTATGTTTTAATGGTGTCCTTTATGTTGGAAAATAATGTAAAGGATTTATCTTCATTTTCGGATTTTCTTTCTTTTATCATTTCGTCCAACAAACATCAAGGTCATCGGTCCCGATGAGTCTAGGACACAGGGCGCGGTACGGCGCCCGGCGTCCGCCGGCCCCCTGCCCCCGTTCCCTACCACCCCGGCGTCTCGGCGTCTCGGCGTCTCGGCGCCTCCTTTCTCGACTACACTCTACTCATCCCCTTTATTCTCTCTCTTTCTGTCTCGTACGCTTTAGTTGCTTTTTATGTCAGTGCCAAACAACACTTGGCACAGAGCAGACAAATTGGCAACTTTCGTAATACTTATTTTTCCGCGAATAATACGAATAGTTCTTTCATTTTGTTAATCTATTTGACAAGTCTTATCATGGGATTTCGTAAAGGACGGTCTTTTGATTCCAATATTCGCGTACAATTATGACCTATTACACATCGGTGCTCATAATACTTTGTATGCCTATAATAACTGCATCAACAGAAATTTCTTCTATCAACACATTGATCCTTTCAAACAATTCATATCCTCCATTAAATTTTGTCTAAATTCATTGTAGAATTGTATTCTAATAAGATTATAATATATTCCAAATTTATAGTATAGGAGATAATTAAACAATGTTGAAAATACAGGAACAACAATGCTACACTGATTAAACAACGTTGAGTATAGTTAGCTCCACAGTAATAATCGTGTGCTATTGGTTTGCTATTTCTTTACAAATTTTTTTTTCTTTAATAATTAAGCTTTAAAGAGTATAAACAATAAATTAAAAAATTCTTATATACGAATTTCATGGATTCGCATACGAGACAAGCTTACGTCGTCGCCTTTCCTTTCTTCTTCTTAAGGGAACAGAAGTGTGCAACCCACGCGAGGGACAAAACGTCCGTGAGAAAATATTCCTTATATAATCAGAAACGAAGGAGTCAGTTCTCTCGTCGTGCCCACGCGCCTTTAATACAGGATCACCTTGTATACATGTATATACATGAATTCTATATATTACCGTCATAGCCGGAAATCCGCCATTGCTAGTACTTCCTCGGCATTCTTATCAATGCAAACAGCCTTCCGATAAAGTCGGAAACAGAAGAATTCTTACCGTTTTTCCTAAGCACTTTTTTGTCTACGCGTAGAACACCATATCGAGTTATAAATTTAGCATGTAAATTTCAGAAAATGTCCGAGAATGCAATGCTGTAAATTATGCATCTTTGCAATTTCTTTGAAAAGTTTTGGTAAATATTTTTTATACTTTTAGCAAATGTATTTTAATGATTTTTATATTAAATTAAAGTACACTCTTTTATCTACGCGTAAAATACCATATTGAGTTATAAATCAATCTGAAAAGGTTCATAAAATGGCAAAGGACGCTAACATATATACATAATATGTATATACTTAGGTACGATTGTGCCACTAATGCTGTTGCAGAACCGTGGAAACAGCGAATCGGCAAGGAATGGTGATCGCTATTTAGATATACGAAAGTAGCTGTTGCGATCATTGGTAAGAAGTGACACGGTCTTTTTTCGTAGCAATGTCTCGAAAATAATTGACCATGTCGAGTTTCGCTACCAAGAGAGCAGGTTGTTGCATATCTGGCCTCGCGTTACCGATTTAAAGGGATTAACGGGCCGAACCTTCGTTCGGACAACCGACGTATACTATACTATATATATATATCGCGTTGTGGTGTAAGGGCCGCCCTTATAAGGGGTAAGGGGTCGACCAGTAAATTAATTACAGCTTAAAACATCGTTAGGATCTGCCACACAGCCGGCGTGGGTTTGGTTATTAGCGCAGTACATCATACTCGTTCTTTTATGTCTTCCCTCCCCTACCTCCTTTTCCCCTTCTCCAATGATTCGTGTTTCTCCGTTTGCTTCTCTTCTTTTTTCTGGTTGCTTTTCGTTTCCCCAACTTTATTTTGTACAACGTTGACTTGAAATTTATTTGCATGGTTTTAGAATCGTGTTTCGTGTAACCACGTTACGAAATAATTTGACTTTTTTTTTTGGTGTGAATATTGTTGCGACACGCGCACATATATACGTATACATCTACAAGCAAGTCAGTGGAATCGTTTGTTCGGTAACCGAACTCATTTGCGGTTTTCCAATTCATTCATTTACTTACCCCTTTTTAGTATGTCTTCTTTTTTTTCTCTTTCTCCTTTTTCCTCCCCCTTTTTTCTCCTATATTATCATTCTTTCTTTCTTTTATTATAATTTTCTTTTTTTCTATTTACCCTTTTCTTTCTTTTTCTTTTATAATTATTAAATTTTATCCGATAGAGTCTACTTATTAGATTTATTAGATTTATGTCCGAATTGTGGATTATATCTCTTTGTTATATACACTTTTTTATTGGATCATGCTAGCCCATTTCGTACGGTGACATGTGCGAGGGAGTGAAAATTGTGAAATATCGGTTAACGTAGTAGCAATCGCAGATATTGGGAAATTCTCGTTATAGCTCATGAGTAGAAAAATTGTTGGTTGGCTTAGCGTGACCATGCGATAACCGTGGGTATGATTGTGGATTAACGTGGCTTTTGTCTCACATTGTTTGTTTCTCATATTCGTTGATTTAAATACATACTTGCATAAGCAAGCTTTATATCGAGCATTTAGTTAGTAGCTTATAGATCCAACGATAAATTATGGTTCTCAGAGCTATTTTCTGTGACTACTGAGATAATAATTTTATTATGACCAAATGAAAGAAAATTTAGTCAGATAATATAAAAAGTTAGAGCACCTTAATAGTACTATTCAATAATGTAAATCAATTTTCCTGTTTTTTCTAATAGAAAAAAATTACAAAGTATACATTTTAATTGCATTTATGGGAAATACAACTTTTTTTGACGATTACTCATGCATATGGATATTTTTCGATTTCTTCTGAATGATATTTACGATGTTATTTATTTGAGAATTGAAAAATAAATTTCTTTCGTTTCTCATAAAAGATTAATCTCATCCAAGCGAATAAAGATAAATTTAATTGCATATCTTTACGAGTTATCTTGAGAAATGCCAAAGGGAAATGAGAGAATATACGAAATTAATTTCAACGTGTCGGCATCTTTTGTTAGTAAATGTTTACGTTTATTAGACATTTCCTATGAAAAATTAGGATCGATTGTTAGAATCGTAGAAAATAATGATTTGTGTGCAAGCTCGAAGATAAATGTATATTTAAAAGGATAAACCACGTATTCTACGTTGATCGCGTCACACCTTGCAATGGTGTTTGATCTTACGTTTGTGCGCGCGTGCGCTCACGCGATCAAATCCCACGAGTAAAAGATATCTACTTACTTACTTACTTTCTGCCAATGGCGTGAGAACGTTCTTCTTCTTCTCTTATGCATTTTAACGAGTACATAGTATACATTGAGAGAAAAGCATCTTGTATTTTATATATATTCGTGCGTGTGTGCGTATGTGTCTGTGTATTTTTTGTCGTTTAGAGATAATCGCTCGTTCCCTATACCACAAGTTGCCTGCTTTCACTTTAAGCTCGATTCACGTTAACTGCACGTTAGCGTGCGTGCATTAAAGAACACCGATTAAATCCTTTAAATTGCATACATTTCGTGCGACGATTGAAAAACGAACGAGATACGAGTGACGATTTCATGTCAATTTTCATTAACTCTCATGTCTAAACTTCTTTGTCCTGTATGACGTTTCTCAATCGAAAATGATTAATGTTAATGTCAACGAAACAATTTCATGGAATATATCGTTATCTTTAATAGGCTAATAAAATTCTTTTTTCCTCTTTCTTTCTTTCTTTGTATATATATACAGAGTCGCCGATGTAATTGTAAGCACAACAGCTGTTATTAACCGACCCATCAAGTATCCTGGTATTCAGTAAGATATCCTTGTAAATTAGAAATACTTGGATAAGTCTTATTCAAATACTTTACTTTTTACTAACTTTTTTACAAATACTATAACTTTAGTTTTGTTAAAATATTTGAGAATAATTTCAACACAGATATTAAATGAGCTATGACCGTTTGTTTCTGTAAATCATTTCCTGTTGGATCGACGTGTTGGCCATCCCTATATAATAAATATGATCGTAAATCTATCAGATCTGAATTTTTTGTCGTTTTAGTATCTTATCCTACTATAGACGGAGTCGAACTTGAGTAATTTTTTATTTCTCCAGATAGAACTGGTTACTCAAGTAAGTTAGCCGGATTTCCAATAGTTTTTCAACTAACAATAAGCAACTTATCGACTTCGAAGTGTCACCGAAAGAAAGAAAATATATCGTTAAGTGGCAACAAGATTTTGAACAACATTCTTGCATCTCTTTCTCTTGATTTTCTTTCAAGACAACAAATATACAAAAACTTGTTTGTTGGTTTTCTCTCGAAATGAGTTCCAACATCTGAGAACGTGGAATTGGTTTAAGGTGTTAGTCGTGATTAATGTAAAGTTCTTTACTCTCATATCTTTTAAAAGAAATGATTTGTAGTAACATTGGTTCGTCGAGGTCGTTCAAAATTTTTTATGCTCATTCACACCTTTTTTTCTCTTTTTCTTTTTGTGTATCTCTTATTGTTAATATTTTCCTTTTCTTTCTCATTTTCTTCTTCTTCTTCTTCTTCACCCTTACTAGTTCTTGTTTTAGCAAACAATATCGAATTTCACATGTATACCTAGGAATGCGGTTCCCGCGTTACACGTAATCCTATACGTTCCTCACGCACGAGGGATTTGCAGTAGCGCGACTAGAGTGGAAATTTCGCATAAGTTAGACGAGAAATTTATGCATGTATGTATTCTAAGAAGAATTTCATCTGTACGATGCTTCGTCATCCGTCAATGGCGCGGCACGCTGCTTTTGAGAAATTCGTCTCGGATTACGTGAGAACACACGAGAAAAATCATTCAAGCCCGACGAATGATAAACAACTTTATTGAGGTCATAATAAAATTAGGGACGGCTCGTGCATCGACATTACGGACATGCATGCACAGCATCCCTAATTTTTCTTCTCTCATTCTATTAATTTTATTTATACTTGTTTATAATATTGAACATTCTTATACAATTCTTTTAATTTGTGTAAAAAATTAATACAAATCTTGTAACACTTAGGTCGGCAACATTGTGTTTACCATAGTGTCATATTACTACACGAGCTGAAATTACTATGTGACATACAAACTATTATTCGTCTATGGTTACGTGTGACTTTGAAATAACATACCGATATATCAATATTTTATTTTTATCTTCAATGTGGCGTTAACATTTTGTACTATAATTTCTCATTGGTAACCGATAAGATTCTATGTAACTATTTGCAACTTTAGCTTAAATATCGGATCTATTTTCGTGATAACTTTAAAAAATCATTCCCAATCGATGATGAAAGGACAAAAGGACAACTTTGATAAAGGAAAAACAAATATCTACGATACGTAGTTATTTTGGATCGATCGTTCTCAATCAGCGCCGCGTAATTTGAATCTTGCATGAAGTGGAAAACAAGGGTGATCGGAGTTCTCTTTCCCATTGCCATTTTCTTCGAACGATCTTCCCATTTCGTAGAACACTACGCGCTCGATTCTCGTAGACGTCTCTGTCGCGTTCCTAGCTCGTTTTTTACTCAGAGTAATTTTTAGGGTGGCGAGCGGAGCGTGACCATCGTGGTGAGGAGATAAGGGGGAGGGTTAGCAGGATTGAAGGGTAGAGGAAAGAGAGAAAAAAAAAAGTAGTTTCTCGCGAGCAAAGATCGAGTACCTACTACTCTTACACCCCCTTCTTTCTACGACAAGAAAAACTTGTCTTCTTTTCTTCCCCCTGCTCCTCCACCCCCTCCCCAAACCCCTCTTCAATTCCCCATCTTTTCTTTCTTCTTTCTTATCTTCAAATCGGAAACGTTGATTTTCCTTTCTGTTATTTTTTTTCGCTCCTTTCTTTTCAAACCACTCAAATTTGAAAGTAAAATTGCACAAAAGCATTATCGTCAGTGCAATTTTATTAAAATCTCTAATCGTCGAAGATGCATTATCTCTTACCTTTCAAACAGAATACTCACGATTATCTCATCCTCAAATACTCGCTTTTTTTCCTTAGTCTATTTGTACGAAAGAGATGTTATCACATATTTTACTAGTTATTACGTGACTCGAGTTCTTCATTCGAGATAACATTTCGAGGAATCCTTCTATCTTTCTATCTCTCTTTCTCTTTCTTTCTTTCTTTCTTTCCTCTTTTTTTTTATTTCTTCGTTTCCCAAAGAATTTCCGTTGGTTTCGTCGAAAAATTCGAAGAAATACGAAAGATTCAACCTTTCAACAGGGGGTGACGGACTGACTCGAAGCGGAAAGTGAGTTTTCTACGGTATTCCTTTTTTGGTATTTCTTTCTCTCCAATATAGAAGAATATTGTACGTCCCTTTCTCTCTTTCTTTCCCTCATACACCCATATATATATATATATATATATATATATACAGGGTGTTCCAGATAATCTGTTTTTTCTTGTGGCATGTATCTGAAATATTGAAATTAGCAAAATTTTAGTTGAATAGAATTATAGGGAGAAATCAATTTTATGTTTTAATAAAAATATATAAAATATATTTGTTGTTCTCATAATTGAAAAGAATTATTATGCAAATAATTGATTTTCTTTTTTAAACGAGATATATTTATTATTTTCGTTTTTGCGATTACTGTGTAAAATATGGATTATATCTGATTGTGAATAATAATAAGATTGGTATTAAATATTCTATCAATTCAATATTTCAAGGAATTACAGAGAGACATTATTTGTTACCTCATAATATATATTATTTAATAATATATTAGTTTAATTGAATATTTGACATTTCATTATAAAGAATAAATAATCTGAAACACCCTGTATATATACGCAGTTTTCTTCGTATGCGTAGGAAATGGAAAGATACACACGTATATTTGCGATGAGAGAGAGAAAATTCGTATATCTTCCAGCATGGTGAACACTACTCTGCAGCTTCTACGGTAAGTTCGTTAGGAAGAGACCTCCGTACCTTTTCCTTCCTTTCTTCCTTCCTTCCTTCCTTTTTTCCTTTCTCGAAGACATAGTCCCGAAGGACGAAGGGTCCTTCGAAATCTCACGAGGCGTTTCTTGAGTTTCCTTTTCGTCGACAGACTTTCCGTCATTGTGTTTAATATCAACGCAAACTTATTCTGAAACTTTATCATAAATTTAATGTACAGTCACTCTGTGGATCTTCTACGAGGTGAGTACCTAGTATAAGATCATTAAAGTCAAAGAGACTACATCGTATTATCTCTTTGGAATCGTTTCCAAGATTTAAGACGACTACGACTTATTACAGTCACGGGGTTTATCGGTAACGAAGATAAAATCAGATGGGAAGTTGCACGAATCAAGGTCGTTTACTTTTAATATCTCTTTTTTTTTTATTTCAATCTTACGTTTTCTCTTTCTTTTAATAGATATAATAAATTAACGATTCGTATAGGATAAGCTTTTAAATAAGATTTAAAAAAATCCCATTTTTGAAATTTGACTAATGTGTGTGTATTAATTTAAAAAATGAAATAATTTTAATTTAATTGTATTATTTTTTAAATATACGATTGGTTTTAGTTTTGTTATTTTTGTTTATAAAATCTGGTTTATTTAGCATATCTTTTGTGTGTTAACTTAAGAACTATTTCAAACCTATTTTTGGTATGGATAGTTTTGTTAGGGGTGTACTTCCATATTATTTACTGTTTTAGAAGTTGAGAAGCTTTTAATTCTTTGAAGCTGCACAGTTCTTTGGTGTTTTAAAGAATACAAAAGTGCACAGTTGTTTGGTGTCCTTGGATGAAGTAAGGTTTAGCAGTTTCTCGAGAGTCCTGTCTATTAAACCAAGACTGGGAACACGATTAATGTACGCAATTGCTGATTTCATGGTAATAATAGTTCTCCTGCACAAAACGTTTCACGTTTTTCGCCTTAACCTTGCGCCTTGCGCTCTTGGTATCGTTTAATTAAAGAATTATTTTTCATTTTCTATTTATTTTAACATTCCCCCCATGAAGTTTATTTCTTTAAGAATTATTATATAATTCTGTATATATATATGTGGTTCAAATAATTATTAAATTATTATTAACGTTGTAAATATTTTATCATCATTACGTTTAGTTTTATTTTATCTAGAGTCCAAAGTTTTCATATAATAGTTACGATAAATTTTCATATTTCCTCTCTCTTTTTAAATAATATATTTCTGATATGTTAGAAAAAGATAACGTTTCTAAAGATCATTTAGTTTTTCATATAAAGCGCAAATGAAACCTAATGTATTTATCGGTAAGAAGCTTACATTAGGTCTATGGTTTTATTTACTGTGAGCAAACTTTTCTCTTTTTCTCATACATGAGTTGTTGTTAATCCGATACGCGAAGGCATCTCTCACGATTATCGAGATATCTATCCTCTTTTTTTTAACCGGTTGCTTCTCGAACATGACCGCGAATGCGAGTGCGCTAGGAAATGGATAAGAAAAACTATAGAGAAGGTAGATGGGAAAGAATGAGATTTTTCTCGATAAGTCACAAACGCCTTCGTATTTCGCTTTCATGATTGACGTGTACGGAATATTTTTACTAACATTTTATAATCGAAATCGTTAAGGTGTTATTTTATTTAAACGGCACAAAAATAAAAGTATATTTGTAAATTTATTTTTTTCAATGGAAACAAGAAGTTGTTGTTTGAATTTTTTTTCTTTTTTCACTTACGATTACACTTTTAATGAATGAAAAAACAATTTAGAAAACGGAAATAAATTTTTGTAAACTAAAATAATTGCTTCTAATACTATGACAAGATTTCTTTACAAAATTTTCTGTCTCTTGCGTAAATGATTTCTCCAATTGTATTTTTTCTGAAATGAAAAATTCGAATATATTCTTATTCTATATATAATTAACTTAAATAAAAAATTTACATCAAAAAAAAAAAGAAAAAACATGTTATAAAAAAATGTGAACCATTAATTACAAAACTAAAAATTGATCTCGAAATAATCTTGAAGTTTTCCACTAAATCCAAAAAAGATACTATAATATTTTCTCCTTGAAAGTATGTATGTATATGTATGTATGTATGTAAATCATGATAAAAATTGCAATTCTATATTTAGAATATACATTATTATTGAAGTATAACTAAAAAAAAAAAGCATTAAAAATGTCTAGTACATAATTATATAGAATTGAAAGATAAATAGAATTTATAAAATACAATAATATAATATACATATAAGTATAATATACAATATATACTTCAGTGCGTGACTTAACAGTTGCATGGCGTTATAGAAGTTTAACACGATATTGATTGTACTTTAAAAAATGATCATATACTTATCAAACTTGATAAGGAGTACTTAATAAATCGTGTCATTTAATGTATACAAATATCCTAGCAAATGATCGTTATGATAATGATCAAAAATAATTTGTATTACTTTAAACGCGAATTATATCTACCTATAACATGTACAAACACACGTACATACGTATTTAAATATATACTATGAAAGGAGAATAGTCAACGAATGCGCTGTTTCTCTGTAGAAGTCGATCGAAATGGGGTGCAGCAGCAACAGCAGCAAGCAGCAGCAGCAGAAACAGCAGCAGTAACAGCAGCAGCAATAGTAACAGCACCAGCAGCAATAGCAACAGTAACAGCAGCTGTACGAGGATGGATCGCCGATCAAATTGCTCGCATTTTACACTGGAGGTTCTTGATACGGACGTTGCAAGCAAAAGAGAGAAAGGGAAAGACAGAAAGACGGGAGAGGGAAAGAGAAAAAGGTAGAGAGAGAAAGAGAGAGAGAGAAAGAGAACGCAGAGAAGAGAGAGGACGACTGGTCTGACAAAAAACGTGGCCGGTCGACAGGCAAGCAACCGGCCTCTCTTGCAAACCTTACTTGCTCTGGAGATATCGTGGTACCTTCACTCGAAGATCTGCCATTCCGAAGAATAAACTTGACTTCGGGACAGGACTCGTTCTGCTTGAATCTGCCATCTTATTTTCATAACCAAGTTACCCTCTCTCCCTCACCACCCACTCTTTTTTCTTTATTTTTATTTCGGGACAAAGATTGTCTCCAGAAATCTTTCTTTTTCAATCGTTTCACAATCGGTAACGTTGTTTTACGTTATTTTCAGATTTTCTGTTTTGAGTGATAATCATAATAATTTATAAAACAATATTCATTATATTGACGTCAATACATACTTATAGATAATGTAATACTTTATTTTAAGCTTAATTATACATGTAGTTAATAGTTTACAGAATAATGTTTCCTTATGGGGGGACTATAAAAGTTGTAATAATGAAAATGTGAATGTTCAAATTTGTTTATTAGATTTTTAAAGGAATGTAGAATTGATAATATAATATGATAATATAATGAATTGATTTTTCTAAAATTTCTCACTAAATCATGATTCCGAAAAATATATATATGGGTTTATGTCAAATGTTTTTTTTTTATTTTTCTATTTCTTTTAGAAATGATCTATATTTTAAGATTCAATGTTCATATTTTTCTAAATAAAATAATCCAATAATACGGGAGAAGAGATAGTTGTATCGAAGAAAGAAACAACAACTGTGTTTGATTTTGATCAGACAACTCTGACTTCATGAATGAATATGTTCGTTTAGAAGAACGCGCTGTTTTCTTCTTCTTCTTCTTCTTCTTCGATAAGTTTATTTGCCTTATTGTTTTTTTTTTTTTATATTTTTCCATAAAGCAATCGAAGAAATAAAAAGATTTATTAAAGAAAACGCGTGAACAATCGTGCATCGAATCGAACGACGCTTTCTGTGGCGCGAGATCGAAGAGCCATAAGTTTTTTCTTATCGTTTGGTAACCGGTTAACGACCGAGGAGCTCTACTTTGTTCACTTCTATGCGCTTCGAGAAGCCTACCTGACCGGTTCTGTTTCCACGTATCCTTAGAATTTAACGCGAAAACGAGCCTAGGTTAATTTCAACAAGACCAGACTAGTACGGGTTATGAGGCCGTAATAATTAAGTATCATTTAGATTATGTCGTCTTCCATCTAATCGAATGTGATGTTTATAAAGAAAGAGAGAACAAAAATTATCGTGATATACTTTTAAGATCGTTTTCAACATTTTTTTTTTCAAATTTTTATATTTATTACAAAATTGTCTCTATTTTTTTTTTTCTCTATCACATTGATTCGTTATTTTCTTATCTTCCAATTTAACACACACACAATT
Source organism: Polistes canadensis (assembly GCF_001313835.1). Classification (NCBI taxonomy): domain Eukaryota; kingdom Metazoa; phylum Arthropoda; class Insecta; order Hymenoptera; family Vespidae; genus Polistes; species Polistes canadensis. Next base: position 274,294 of record NW_014569624.1, read on the forward strand.
GAAGTATACTTATTTATATCATAATCGATCAAATGATCGATTTGTAACAGAAATTACATTTTTTTAAATGAAATGTTTTAATTGCTTAAATAATAAATAAAACAATATTAAGAAAGGATGTTTTATTCTAAATATTAAAAGTGTTTTTCTCTCCATCTGGCAGGGCCTGGGTCAAGTGGCTTCCAAAGCTTTAAGTTTATATGTTAATAAAATTTATTAATTTGAATCAAATATAAAAAGTTAGGTTTTCCCTAACAGAATATATATTTTAAGATACTCAATCTATATGCAGTCCCGACTAGTAAAAGGTGAATGAGACAACACACAGGTGGGTGTCGTTGGGTGACTCAATATAAGTTAATTGCGAAATTTCAAGAAAGATAAAGATAACAAAGGCTGTTACTTACGTGACTAGTCTAGGAGACACTGATCACTGATTTTATAAAATACTATTTTAATATAACAAAATATAATACACTTATACTCTTTCTTGAGCTTTCTCGTTCAAAGACAAAAATAATATAATAGAAAATAATATAATAGTAAACAATTGAGTCAAATTATAATTGGAATTAAACAGTAGTTCGTTAACAATACGTATTACAATAAAAACAAAAAGTGAAAGTAGTCGAAATTAAATCTATGTAACGAACAAATAAAAAATTATGAACAAATATAAAGTTAGATAGAAAATATTACAAATAGAGAATCAAATAACAAAAAATAGATTGATAGACAATCGAATAATAAAGACAATTAACGGTAATCGAATTATCAATTAGTACGTAAGAGATTTTTTTAATTAAACCAAGCTCCAAGACAATTGGAGGAAATATCGAAATATTATTTTCGAAATATGTCATTTAGATTCTATTAAATAAAAATTTGCATTTATTTCCTCTCACGTACAAGAACACAAAAATATAATATCAATGCAAGTAAACGTTAATTTCTTTTTTTTTTTCTTATCTTCCGATTTAACCTAAAGAAAGATAGAAACAGAAAGTGATGGAAATAAAAAGATTGTGGCTCGTTTTCGGATCGATCGGTTGAGCCAATCGGGTGTCAAGAGGAACGAGGATACGGACGAGTGCGATTTACGGGCTGGCAAGCTTAAAGCTCGCTCTGAAGATCCTCCTCTTTCAGGTAGCTCTTTACTTAAGCAACGAACACACCCACACTCATACTACTTTTTCTTCTCTCTTTCTGTTATATACTTTGAATCTTCCTTCGGAGTAATCTTACCCTGTCGTCGATGTCGTCTCGTGGAAGCTCCCCTCCGACGATAAACCCTCTCATCGGTGACGGACTTATCGCCTCGAATTATCTGGAAAGCCACGCCAAACTGTTAAAGTAGTGGGGGGTAACTTCAGCGTCCTTCGTAGAAGAAACGTTTGGCTCCTTCCACCCTTCTTGGTTATAAAACGAGATTCTTCGTTGTGAGGAGGGCATATTGCTCGTTTCGTTAATACTTTGTAATCGTCCGTTACGTTTTTTCCCATTTTCTCTCGATAAACGTTTACGATTTTTTCTGTAGTTCTTTTTTTCACAAATGTATTATTTAATATAAATGATAAGAACATTTGTTGTGCACGAGAGTACGCTCAATGTATCTCAAAAGTATATTAAAAAATGATTAAAACATCAAGAAACCTAATATTATAGAAAAAAAGAAACGAAAACTTTTCTACTATTCTTTTTTAATCACAATAATTAAATATTTAACTGTATTTCACTGTATAATCACATATATACAATCAAATCTAATTTTTCAATGTAAGAAGATAAATTGGTAAAAAAAATCATTTAAATAATTTTCGTCCAGTTGTACTTTCGGAAAGTAATTTGTTGGTCCCAGGCAGCCGTTAACGAATGGTTCGAACCTAAAATGGAAGAAAATTCTTGAACAGAAGGTAAAGTTAAAGAGATTAATCATCTCGGCAACTAGCAAAAGGGTCAGTCTTCAGCTATACGTGTGCACGTTTATGAAATTTCTTGTAGAAAAACAAGTGTGTTTAAACGTTACCATTGATCATCGAATAATGAAAATGAGAGAGAAAGACGGAAAGGAATAACTCGATAATTCATTGGTGATAATAACGGTGCGGCATAGTCGTGTTCTCGTCAAAACTTTCTTTAGCCGATGGGTATACATATATCATGAAAAGTGCGTGAGAAATATGGCGAAGCGGAGACAGAAAGAGAGAGGGGGAGAGGGTGGAGAGGGAAAGAGAAAGAGGGAGAGAAAGGGACTGAGAAGAGTAGGGAGGAATAGGAGGGAAAGGGAGAAAGCACGGTCCTGTCCCGGACGGCCAAGTTTTCCGTTTAATAAGTCGCTGCAATTTTTCACCCTTCCTGGCTACCACCCCGCACTGCGTACTCTCTCACGGGTCGAGGGGCACAGAATTTCCTCCCTCGAGAGGTCGAGAGTCCAACCCCTCTTCCTCCCTACTTCTCTTTTTCTCTATCTCTTTCGAAGGGTCGAAACGAGCTCTCAGCTTCGCGTCAAACTCGCGTTAAACTCATTCACGTCGGTTCAAGAAATAATGCCGACTTATGATAAAACAATGTGTCGGTGAATTTATTTTATTATCAAAATATTACCAATATATTTTGATAATACGTTACTTCTTTTTATTTTATCTCTCATTCTTTTCTTGTATTTTTTTGTGACCTTTCGTGCGATACAAAATCAGAAGAAGAAATAGAAGGTAACTCTTGCTCGAAATCGATTCGTGATGGAAAAGACAAAAGTAGACAAGAGAATAGAAAGAAAGGGAAAGGGAAAGAGAGATATAGACAGACAGACAGATAGAGAGAGATAAGGGGATCGAAAAGGAGGATTGGGAGTGGAACGCTAAATTAAAGGGCGTCGCGAACAAAGGCGGATGTGCCTCGAGAGCAAAACAGCCGCGAATAGGTAACCTATATAGGTAAGCAAGGGGTGTCTACGTTTGGCTCTTCTTCTGTGGATCAAAGCACGATTCTCTCTCTCTCTCTCTCTCTCTTTCTCTCATTTCTTCTCATCCTACCTTCTCCTACAGGAATAGAGATGGAAAGCAAGATTCGCGGTGAATTTCAATGGGCTCCGGCTGTGTTCGTGCCTGGAAAACCATTTTCAGGAGAAGGGTGGAAGAGGAAGGAAGAGTTGGTAGGGTGGTGTTGCTTGACTGCATACACCACCATGAACTGCGTAGCTAGCGATAGTGGATGGAACAGGKGACTTTGGATAGAGGGGTTAGGTCTTCTTCTTCTTCTTCTTCTTCCTCTTGGCTTACGGAGAAATGATCGAAAGTTGGCTGCTGCTGCTATGTAATAACGGGGGAAAGTGAAAGTGAAGGAAACTCGATAGAAGGAAAGAGAAAGGAAAAAGTAATGATATAGTTATACGTGAGTATTCGCGTGTGTTAAAGTAGTTTATATAGAAAAGTGAACTTTCGTGACTTGGTATGATCGATTCTTGCGAGTTTAGTAACTTTAATGATTCCTTCGGGCGACGATGCTCTCTCTCTCGATATCTACTATTGATTATCCGCCGTAACTAGCATTGCCTGGATTGATCGACTAGTAACTAGAGTTTTGTTTCTATACTTAGCTCGTCATGCATCATTGAAATGAAATCAAAGGGGTTCAGTTAAACCTGAATAATACCTATACACTTTAATCTTGCGGTAAACTATCACGCGTTATGATCGTAGTGATTTCAAACTAAATCGATGAAATAGAAAGCGAGAGAAATATAAGGAAAGATGAGAATCATTAGAACCCCTTAAGAGAGAGAGAGGGGTAAGAGTTCCATTCCCGTAATCACTAGTACTAACACAAACCGTCTAGTAGAATTTCCACGTCTTACGTGTGCGGCCGTTCTTCGCGAAGTGTATCGCGAAACGTTGGGCTGTAGGTGACGGCGTAGAACGAATAACAAGGCAGCACCCCTGCAGGTTTACCATAAGAATGGTCCCCATTATCCCATAGATCCGCGCCGGGAGATATTCCGAGTTGAGAATAGCCGAAGCCGGCTAAGGGGCTGGTGACAGATGCTCTGTATGCAAATTTCCGAGCACCCGTGAAAACCCCATAACACACAGAGACCATCCTCCTCTTGTGGATATATTCCTCTTCCTCGCTTTCTCCTCCTCCTCCTCCTCCTCCTCCTCCTTCTTCTTATTCTACATCTTCTTTACCTCTTCCTTTTCTTTCCATTGGCTTCTCCATCGTGAATTCAGCAACCCCTGCCAAGTTCCTTCACTGTGATAAAGACTTTTCTTCTTGGCTCTCTTTCTCTCTTCTTCTTCTTCTTCTTCTTCTTCTTCTTCTCTTTCAAGATACTCTCTTTATCTTGTTCTCTCTTCTTCTAACTCACTTTTACTCTCTCGCTTGGTATCTCTATCGAGAGTAGGTATCTTTTCGACGTCGAGGCCGAGTCTCTAAGGTCATAGAACTCCTCATCGAGTACGCGTTCGGAACAAAGGGAAAAGGGAGGGTATTTTCTTCGTAGGGATGGGATAGGCGTTAATTGAAAGGAGGCAAGCCTCTGCGAGAAGACTTTACCGTTCCATAGCGAGAAGAATCGTCCGGCACCAATTTCCTCGACTCTCGTCAGAGGAGGGTTCGGCCTTCGGTTTTTTTTCTTCATTTTCGTCTTTCTTATTTTCCCTGCGTTTCCTTTTAGAACTTATTTCGACTTCGAAGAATTCGAAATCGTGTTTGTTACGAAAACGTGATCATTTCATTCATTTTTATTTCCTTCGATTTTTAAAATAGCTTTTTCCTAATGATAATAAGCATACTGTATTCTTATTCCTTTAAATTAAATGAAACATTTTTTATAAACATATATATATATATATTCTTTTAAATTTTAATTTTAATTTATATACTGACCTAATATTGTTTATGTGCCCCTAACAGTTAAAAACTTTCTTGATTTTGAACGCATTGAGCTTTCATATCGTTCGGACGGTACTTAACTTGAAAGTGGTGCTTTAAACTGAGAGCGTGCAAGGAATGAAAAGGGAAGGAGGATCGAACGAGAGAGGTATACCCTCAAATTAATTTAATTAGCGGTTGTGTGGGCTAGCTAAACTTCAGTCAAACGCTCGTTAATCGCACCTGTCGTTTATACCATTGTCGTCTACCGAGGTTTCTCCACTGATTACTTATAGACGGTACTGGACGATCTAGTTAAATTTTCGATTAATAAAAATAAGTTAAATAAAACATAAAACGATCAATATTAATTATTAAAACTGCTCTGAATTGTTTGTATAAAATAAGTTCATATATAAAATGAGTGTATTTAAAAACAATGATGCGACGTTTTATTTCGTTTGTAAGGACGATTGGTCCCGTGGGCGGAAATTTCTGTTAAGTGGCCGTCAATCAATTTTGGTTATTAAAAAAAAATAAAAAGATAAATTCATGATTGGGCGTGCCCGGCCGGTACATGAAAGTTTGCCGGACCTACAGATTAAGTATGATTACTCTCTTCTGCATATATTATTTACTAACATAAATTTCAAAAATTTTCTCTTCACGCATTATATGATTAATAACGTATTTCTTGATTCATATTTATACCAAATCGGAAGAATAATATTTCCGTGAAAAAAAACGAACATTTTCGTCAGCAGAAATTCTTTCTTCTTTTTTACCCCCTTTTTTTCTCATAGAACTTGAGATTTTCGGTCGTGAAAGCTCGTAGAATATATATATACATATATATTCTTTTTCGCGTCGGGCAGTCGCTTTCGAATTTCCATTTCCCAAAGTGTCGCGCACTCAAGAGTCTGGAAGGATGCCACGGGAAAAAAGCATGATTGTGCGTGGCTACGGAGAAAGCACGTTCTTCAAACATGGGTGGTGGAATGGTTGGAGTTTGTGGTAGTAATAAAATAGTGGTTGTGAGTGCGTAACAAACAAGAGAGCGGTGAACGAGAGAAAGAGATAGTGAGAAAGACTGAGGGAATAAATGTGAAAAAGAGAAAGGATAGCTGCGAAATGGTCTCTCTCGACTTAATATAGCGAAAGAGTGACGCTGTTCTTGAGGAGGACCGACTCGCGGATGAAATTTCATCGCGGGAATTCAATTAAAAGTAATTCAACGAAGGGCTTTGTTTGTAAGAAAAAAAAGACAAAGAATTGTTCCATAGATTGACAGATAAACGAATAAATAAACGGATTTTTGTTTTATTTATTTTGATCATTCTCTATAAAATCCACGTTTCCCTACATTAATCGTAACATATACACATGCAACCAATGTAAATATATAATGATATAACAATATTAATTAAGAATAAATACAGGTACTTATTCGATCAGTAATTTTCGTCTCGTTTAATCTCGTTCTCGTTCGGCAAGAGAATAGAAAGAATATTTTCGGAAAGTGGTCTAGTAATAGGGCTCAATACAATGGCTGTATGAGTAGAAGTGCAGACGGATTCTTGCTGAGGAAAATTTCGGAAGAATTGATTTGCACCTTTTTGGAACATTACACTATATGTATTATAGTATTATCACTCATATGGAATTATTTATAATTGTGGTATTACATTATATAATAAATTCTTATTAATTATTTAAAAAAGATTTACAATAAAAAAGAGAACAAATTAATCAATGAATACTACACTAGTTTACAAAATTTAACTTTCCTAAAAAAAGAAATTCCGTAATATAAGATTATTTTGATTACTCGTGTTTTGAGTCTCTTCAATAGACTTCCTTGGAGTAAATGAGCAATCGATAGGTCCGAACGTTTTCAAAGTATCGAAAAATAGGTTCGAAATGACTTCTTGTTGTTCAAAAGGCAATTAAGAAGCGTTTCGAAGAGGATGACATGGGTGGGGGTCTTTTCTAGTTCGAAGGGCTTTTAGTGACGTAGCCAGAAAACTCGCTTATGGGGGTTGTGAGCGTGCGTAAATTTTCGCTCGGCGAACAGCCGGAAAATTCGATCGGAATGCTTTGAATTCTTGTCTCGCGAGACGAACGGTCGAAGCGATTCTGGAATACTGATGTGTTTTGTACGTATTACGTATGTACACCGGTGTGCTGTAGAAAATGAGAAGAAGAGTATAAAAAAGAAACAAGAAACAAGAAAAAAGAAAAATGAGTTAGAAAGAAACGAAATCAATAGATTCTTTATTCCATTGTTTTTCATGATTCGCGATTAGTGCTTTTTTTCTTTTTAAAAATATAAAGGCATATATATTGTGAGCCGTTTTTTTGAAAGTGGTATTATATAAGACCTATTTTGAAAAAAAATGAATTAAAACTAATTTCTGTTAGGCATGTGTGTTTTTTTTTACCTATTATCAAAAATGAAGCCAATACGGTACAATATTTTTATGAATTTATTAAATATAGTTTCAATATAAAATGTCAATGAATACATTTTTTTGTTTAAAGCCATAAAAATCCATTGGCAGTCTAAAAAAGCTTTGTTTTACTTTAGCAATTTGATTAATTCTTATCAGACGAGATAAAATTTACACATGCTTATATCTGAGAAAATATAATTCAAATTTTGTAATATTTCTCAATATATTTAAATTAATTCAAGCGCGTATATCTCTCTTAAATATTTCAAAATATGAATAAATGGATATATACCATTTGAAAAAAAGCAATTCATATATTTTCATATCGCGAAAAATATATTCAAATGTATCAAATATTTCCAGTCGCATAACTTTCTTCTTTCTTATTTTTTCTGAAGTCGTAGAATCCGTGAATCGTAAGGAATCACGTTTAAGAAGACGGATTATCTCCTTCATCTTCCCTACCTATTGTAAGATAAGCTTGACTCACAATCAGACCAAAATCCTACTTCGATTATTCGAGATGATCGCGAGATTTTCTTATTTTTCTTCTTCTTCGAACAAAACTCGAGGGAGAAAGATAGTGATCTTCAAATTCCTTTTGGACATTCGATTTTCATATAACATTGACGTGGACGTGGAATACTAAAGACCTCGTTGGTTTCTTTTCGGTGGTGGGAACAAAAAATGGAAGAATTGCTGAAGGAGAAACTCCTTTCGAAAATAAAAAGTAACGGTTCAGTGTTTCGTCCTCCCGATAGCTGGTCGGGAAATGAAATGCTTTTGTTTTTTTTTTCCTTTTACTTTTCCTTTCGTTTTCCCTCTTCATAAGAGTTTAGCGGACGGAAATGGGTCCTTGAAAGTTGAGCTCCTCTCCTTTTGTCGTTTATCACGACGACGAAAACGCATCGGGTAATGGAGAAGCAGGGCCCCGCCGGCTGACTCCGTTTTCGGTGATCGTAGGTGCTCGTAAGCATTTGAAACTTTACTGGAGGTAGGGGAGGAAAACAGCACGTAGGGATGATAAAAACTATGTTTGGGGGGAGAATAAGTTTTGTCCGTGTGTTAAACGACGATAAAATTTCGTTCATGCTAGAGCCACTGATTTTCCTCCTTGTTGTGACGTCTTTCTCAAGAAAAAATATTAAGTTAAAAACATGGAGAAACTGAAATAAAATTACAATAAATAGAATTATTTACATTAACTATTATAATGAGAAACACTTTGTTATTATTTTTATTCGTTGCTAATTGTAAAATTATATTTTATATTTTACAAAGATAAAAAATAAACAATTAAGAAAATCAGAAAGTACATTGCATGTAGCGCCTGCACATATGCAGCACGGCTTACGCTCAAGCATTCCTATTTCATGCATCGAAGCATGAAGTCATAGTTGCCTATCCTCAGGCGTTTTGGTTCCTCTTACTACTCTATTATTCTACTTACAATTACATATGTAGATATACAGGATGGTCCAGTAATTAGTACTTTCAATATCTTCGAAACTATGAGTGTACGAAAAAATTTGTTTAACAAAAGTTACATTGTACAGAAGGAGTCATCAGAAGATGGAAATCCTTTTTTTAATAGATGGATATTTTTTCTGACACATATAATTTCGAAAATATTAAAAATGCTAATAGTTACTGTACTATATTCTATAACTGTTACCGTTAAAGTGTATAGTTCAATTAATTCATAAAATAACTTGGCGTTAAATAATTCGTGAATTCATATATTACCTATTTAAAATATGCAATTTTGCCTTATTTCATATATTAACTGGTTGGTATAATTATTGTATGTTTAAGCTACTTATTTATTGAATTAACAGATCTCACGTTTTAACAGTAACTTATATCCATTAAATCTCTGAATTTATTATAAACCGGTAAACGATAGGTACTCGTTAATTATGCTCTATTCGCTGCATCGAATTATTTACAAAAAGTTTTCGCATTTGAAATCGAGAAAAGAACGGTGAGGTAGTAGCAGAGGGAGAGGAACTGTGTTAGGATTTATAGCAAATGGAACGCAGCAGGGTCTATTAGAATCAACGCGGGTTGTGCTTGAGACACGGGACATTCGCCTTCTACATATGTGTACACATATATATTTATGTGTGTATACGTACACGTGTATGCAATCGAATAGCAAATACTACAACAAGGAACGTAGATACGGATAGCAGAGCATATAGCTTGGGTCACAGTTGTGGGACCCCCCTACGGAGCATACGCTATAGTATTTTCCATCAGAGCAAATAGAATTTGCGGTTGTTCCGTTGCCCGGCGTATTTCTTGCCTTCGATTTTCACGAAAATAGTTTTCCCAAATATTACTTTCAATACTACTTCTTATTTTCATGATTCTTTATATTTTTCGCGAACTAAATTATCGCTAGGCTATCATAAGAATTTAACGAAAATGAAAAAAGTATGAAACATGGATTTTTTAAATAGATTTTGCAAGACAATTTATTCAATCTAAAATGTAATCAAAATAATGTGGCAGACGATTTGTAATAATTAAGAAAAGCCCAGTAAATAGGAAACGTTAATTGCTAAAAAACATAACGGATTACATATCATTGTAATATTTTAGATAATATTTATTAAATTATAATTATGGTTCCATAATCATAAAAGTTGGTAATGAATATAAATACTGCCACACACTTTAATAATAATAATAATATAAGGCGTATATATCAATATTGTATTACATGTAATAATATAGCATTTTTTATATTATTCATTGTTTAAGTTGAAGTTAAGCATAACTAATAGAAAGAAAGGAGACCATGAAGAAAAGATAAAGAAAAAAGGAGGTTAAAGAAAGAGAGGGGACGCATGGTGGTTTGCTTGCGTTCCTGCAGCAGGTGCCACCCTCAGTTTTATGAGCGGTCGCCAAAGGGCAGTATACCGGATGTCATTTACATCCGAATCGCTCATCGGGGAGAAACTCAGCCGGCAGATAAACTCTAGATTTGTGTGGAGCTGCCGACAACGCAACGTTCCTATCTAAGGAAAATGTATGCAAAGCTGCGTCGATGTCCTTCGTCCACCATTTACCGTTCCTTCTCTTAAAACGATTTCTGGCACCCTCCCTTATGCTTTTGCAAGGATACGAATTGATTTGTCTTTTCATATTATCAACCTCCACCCCCGCAATTTACATTAATCCTTCCAATGTTTAATACGGGATCTATATACATTTTTTTACGCATCGTCAATTGTTTTTTTTATCAATTTACTTTTTTCGTATGTACTATTGTTGACTTCAGATTGAGACAGATTCGATTTATTTTACATTTATTGTATTTTTCAATATGAATTACGTGTTTAAACACAATTTAAAACAAGAAAAGCTTTTTCTTTTAGTTTATTTTAATAAAAGGCAAATTAGAAACACATACACACACACACACATTGCGAATAAATTATTAAAATAAAATAATAATAAATATAATAAAAAATTAAAATTCTTTTAAAGCGAAGTTATCAAATTTGTCATACCTGACAACTGAAAAACACGTACAACACAAACGCATATAAATGTATATCCCAGGTTTTGTACCCAAAGCGAGATGTTCTCGTTATCGACGGCGTTCATAACAACAACGCGATTCTTTTTTATGGCATTCGGAATTTGAAAGTTTCCACAACGTTGGTGGTACAAGGAGACGCACCGTGCTTGGGGAATGATACGTCAGACTGAACTCATCAACCGAACCAGTATACGTGGCGAATACTAATGTGACAATATTGTGGGGGTGTTGCAAATGTACATACCTATATGTATATTGGCTTTGCCACCCTCCATTTCCATCTCCGCATTGTATAATACTCCAGTCGAACGATAGACGTCGAAATAAACGACACTCATTTCTCAAATTTCATATAAAATAGGAAATCATAACTATATATCAATAATGATTTGTTTTTTTACATTTGGTAAGACATTGTATTATTTGTCAGTGAAATGATTTGAAGAATTTTATTTTATTTGCAACTTATACAATTACAAACTGTAATGTGTATAAGTTATATATGTAAAAATGTATATCTATGTGTTCTATCGTCAGATTAAATGTGGCCTGCAATAACATTTTCTCTAACAAAGATTCAATAAATATATCTTAAAATATATTCAATCAACACGATTTCGGGTTTTGGAAACAGATTAAGGGATACTTTTTCACTTTAAAAAGTACCAGTCAAAATGATTTGTATTGATATAAGTAGCACAAACAAAAATTCCTAATATTACACTTTCAGATACGGCTGGAAAAATCATCATATCATTGTGGAACAAAAATGTTACATAAAGTGGACATTTTAGAATGAAATAGTGAAACCGGTCATTTTGATTGGCTCGGTAGTTCTAGTGTTAAAGAAATATCAATAAAAGTTTTACCTCGACTGTATTGATTTTGAGCCGCGTGCCAAATTTTAGGAACGGTCAAACAATTTATTCCAAAATCAATTGAAACCTTATTAACAACACTTTGCTCTAATTTTGGGCTTTTTTTCAGTTGTAACAACTTTTACAATATACTATTAAGCTTATTATTAATTATTTAATTGCATCGGTTTGATAATCCTTTGCAGCTTAATACTTCTTTAACTAAAATCTTCAATTTCCTAAATAAAACGAGTGTTTCTTTATTTTACAAAAAAATATAATAATTTTTGTATTAATAACTTTTCACCTAATATCCATGACGTACGTCACGGACTCGTGGTTTCCCGAGAGCAGCCACGTGCTTTTGAACGGAAACACACGAACTCTGACGAAGCAGCCCGATTCGAAGATTTTGAGTGGAGCCTTGGCTGTTGGAATGCTTCTGCTTTCAGTCGCTGTTCCGTGCCACGTACATTCAGCCGTATTTAATCGGTGCCAGTGTCAGTCTAAACTTTCGAAGATTTTATAAAGCTTTCTTGACATTTTTTTTTATTCTTCTTATACATTATTATCTCGTATCGGATCTATCCAAAGGAATGCATTTTTCTTTTTGAGATATGCACACAAAAATAAATAAATGAACTATTGAGATCGTAACAATTTGTTTTGGATGACAGGATGAAGATGACAGTTTCCAGCTGGAGGATCACTTCTCTCCAAAAATTGCGTGTGAAATAAAAGGTAATCAATTTGATATGAGATTATAAGACTTTATAAAGAATTTGACGAATTTATGCGAATGTCATCAAAGATTTTAATATTCAACAGTGATCAGGTTTTTTAGATCATTAATTGGGTGGTACGTTTACTGTTGAAATTCGATGATTGACTTTTATCAAAAGATTACATTTGTTTTATTTTGTTTCCTATAAATATCCGCTACGAATGTACTTGAATCAACTTGAAAAAAACTACTTTACGTTAGGTGAAACGAAATGGTGAAAGAGAAGAAGAGAGTCAGGTGAAAAACACGAGAGGGTCGAGAATCTTTGAAGATGTGCCAATTAGTGGTCGTGACTCTTTTTAGACAAAGTATGGAACATGTATAAGATCAGAGAAGTGCGTCTCTTTTGCATCCACTTTTCAACGCATCTCGGCTTCCAATTTTTTAATTAACCGACGAATTCTCTCTTTCTCTTTCGCTAACTCGTAAAAAAAAACGTAAGAATTTTTCCCGAGTAACTTATGCGTGAATTATTTACGAGTAACTTGGTTGATCATCATTATGAAATATTCGACTACCATCTTATAAGATTATCTAGAACTATGATTACTATTATAAAATTGAACTATAAATTAAGTTTGTAGAATAAAGCTATATAGAGTTTATGAAAATTATAATATAAAAAGAATTAATGTATTAATATTATCGCTGAAATTGAAATTATTAAATAAGTTTATTACTGAATTCTATATAAATTATTCATCTTATATAAAAATCAAATATTTATATGCGATTTGAATATTTCATTGTTTTATTTTAATTATTGATAGAATAAACATTTAATTTCATAATACAGGTAATATTATAGGATAGTCATTTAAAAAATATTGATGCATACATATTAGATTTATAATGACAAAAATAAAATGAAAATTTCCTGACCTATTATATCTTCAGTATGAAAAGAAATTCAAAGTTAAAAAAGATTCATGGCATCCATTAGATCTCGCAGTTCCCTCTGGAAAAAAATGTAGGATGCGTCGATAAATCGGATAAAACGATATGAGCTTTTTTTCTGGAAAGTAGTTGTGGCTGTTAGGTTTGCGTGTTTCGACCTGGACAAATAGGATCGTTTTTCCGGAAAACAAATTCCAACCGAGATTCCGGAAAAAAAGAGATTTCTCCTTATCGGTTAGTCCTCATCGCAAAAAGGAACTACTTACTGTGGTCGGGCTACTGGCCTCGGTATTATCGGAATCTCGTTGAATCTTCCTACGGAAGTAGTACATGGGGGAATCTTTATCTCTTCGCGTCGCTTACTCGAAAGGGATTACTTTCCCATTAGGATCTTGTCTTTTGGCGACAAATCGTTGCCTGATTCGAGAAGAGGATAACGATTTTTTCCTCCCAAAAACCATCTCAACTTACGTTTTTACAGAGATCTTCCCATTTTTTCCTTCCTCTTATCTTTATACCTCTGTAAATAGTCGCTACTAAAAAGTATATCTTCGATTTCTTTTTTTTTTTTGTTATCTAACAATATAAGGAACCGAGCGAGTTCTTTTTTTCTTCTTCAAGTTACTCGAACGAATAATGAACATAACTGTCTGTTGAAATCTCGATGACATGTCTAACGAAATATCGAAATATCGAAAGGACCAAGATAAAATTGATGGATTCCCATTATAACCAACAAATTGGCAAGTGCGAAATCGTCCTAAAAGCGAGGCCTAACATCCTGAGCATCCAATTCTCTTGCTTGACGACTTCGTAACCTGCAGATTCGTCAATGTCAGACCCTATTAGCAACGGCCCTTCGTTTCCTCACGCCCGTTAATACCTAACTCGAAGCTAACTTTGGGTACGACACAGACGCGGATCTCATGGGATACAAATTGTTTCGCAATAATTAAAGGAAGAAACTTCAAATGTATTTAAGAGCAATGTAATATTATTAGAATGTTTGGAAAAAGTAATTTCTGTTTCGCACGAAAATTTCGTCTTTACCGATACTTAACTTCACTTTAAACATTAAAATCATTTTACAATCTAGCAACAAACCATTTAAGACGTCAAGATGTTGTTTTGCCATTGCATTAGAAATAGAAAATCAAAGTATGCATTTTCATCGTATTTTTTACATTTTTAATAATACAATAGAGAGAATAAAATTTGTTTTGTTTACGAAGAGAGTATGTATTGAATGAACGGCAAAATTAAAATGGGTTTTTAAAATTTCATTTCGATCACTTTGATTTGAAAGATGCGCCATGTTTGTTGGGCCGTCCAGTTGAAGGGAACGACGGCTAAATGAAGGCATTGGTTGATGGACGTTATTAGTCGCATAACAACACGAAAAATAATTGAGAAGTTGAATTTATCAAAGTCAATCGTTCGCGATCATTTAAAATGCCTTGAATTATAAATATGAAAAAGTTGTCAATTATTTACCATTGAAAAAACTAAATTACTTGAACAACCTATCGACACTTCATGTATACCTAATTCCTAACGTGAGTTGTCAAATGACTGTTTACAAAAATAACACACATATTTTCATATAGAATGACATTTTAGCATTTTCTTTTATTTAGAAATGAATGATGCACATCTTATGCATTTTTGTCGTATGTTTTACAAATAACAGGATTTTTATAAAATTACAGAACGTGGTCATTTGATCGTAGGTTGTAGATTTAGTGTTAAAATTAATAAAAATATCAAAGAAAAAGTGAAGAATCTAATAATGGAATTTGTTATTAAAAAAAAGTCTAGGATAATAACGCGTGAGTGATTTGATCGTGGAGTCATTCCTCTCTTAGAAAAGCTTACTAACTCTATTTCCTCTTACCCTCCTCAACGAAACGCGCCTGGTGAAATGGCTTTGGCACAAAGGCGTAAAGTCACGCGAAGCTCGCGAAGACGACTTTTCGTCCAGTCGGCAGAGACCCGAACTCCTCGTAAGTTATGAAGATAAGAGAGAAACTCGGGGAGCGGTATAAGAAACAGAGAGAGAGAGAAAGAGAGAGAGAGAGAAAGAGAGAGAGAAAGAGAGAGCAGGTTGAAAATATTGCGTCTGGTTCGTGGTGTGTTAACGCTCGTTGATGTTTCCATGCGTGTGCACACAACATGTATATATACATTCTACGAGAATCCTTCGAAAGGGAGGAACAAGAAGAAAAAGAGAAAGAGAAAGAAAGTAGTAGTCGTTGCACAGACGTATGGCGGAGACGGAAACCTTAAAAATATCCAGCTGAACGAATAGCGTTGCTCGATGACTAAAATAGACGTCTCGTGTCTTGAACTTTCTTTCTCTGTGACTCGGGAGAGAATTCCTTTTTTGTGTTTCCTTTCTGCGATTGGCGCTAAGGACGAAAATTCCTTTATATCGATTTAACTGACAACCGAAGGAGATTTCTTTCGGCGAGATAAAAAAGAAAAAAAATTCAAAAGAAATCAAAAGAGAAAAAGATAACCCTATATAGTCGAGGGTAGTTCTGAGATTTCCTTGATTTTTCGATTCCTCATAACGACAGTCACTACCGGAGCTTGTAAGATAAATATTTGATGTGATTTTTCTTTTTCCAACCTCCCTCTTTTCTTTACTAGCCCGTTCCCAACTGGGAAAACTGGCTTTTCTTGTTACCTCGTTCAAGACCACTAACACCAGAAGTCCTATGAATATCCTAATACGTTTTCTATCGACCATCAAAGATGGTTGTTTCTCTCTTTTTTACTTTTTCGTATTTTTCATCGTTCCTTCTCTCTCTCTCTCTCTCTCTTTCTTTCTCGCTTTCTCTCTTTATTCTTTATTTGAACTCGATCTTCGATTTCTTCTGCATTTGTTCTATTCAATGATCTGGAGATAGTATCGCGATTATAGTAAACTTTGTACAGAGATAATGGGTTAAGGATACAGAAAACAAAGTTAACGTCTCGAATAATTCAGTGAACGAAGTTAGATAGTTACATACTCTATCGTAAGATTATTATCAGGAAGGTAAGGAAAGAAGCTCGTAAAAGGAGTGCATATAACTCAGAACTTCGTGGAATACGAAACCTCACGATTTGAATTCTTCATACGGTTAGTACTTGCGAAAACATATAAAAATCGAAAGCAAGGATTTCATGGAAAACTTTTTCTCTTTCTTTCCGCATAACTTTACTACTTTGCATAACCACTGTTTGGACCATCCAGCTTTTGCTGGCAGACAATATCCTGTCTCTCCAAAGTCGTTAAGAGTTTTATACTTTTTCTCTTCAATCGTAATATATATTCGAGAAAAGAAGATTTCTATTCAGCAATAAAACTAGTATTACTGTTATATCGTCTAATCGATTCTTCAAAATTCAAAAGTCTAGTTATTATGTTTTCTCTTTTCAGTTTGTGCATAAAAACATGTAATATTTCTTAATAGTACTATTTAATATGGGAAATTTGTAAAAGATGTGGTAAAGTAATAAAATCTTTGTAACAAATAATAGTAATTAACTAATAGATATATTATTACTACTTATTTTTTCTTATTTTACTTTCATCTTTTTTTATTTTCTTATTTTTCTTCGGTTATACTTTACGATTTACAGGAACATTTATCTAAACCATATATCATGTCACATCATATCGTATCTCTACTTCATGAAAAATATTACTACCAAAGCCATATCAAGATCAGACGAGGAGTATTTTTTTTGTTATCCCGATAGAAAATCGTCAGCGAATCCCCGAGAGACTCACCGCGAATTTCCGATTTTTTTCATAAGAAGGAGAAAACGTCTTCTCGTAGCACGTGGGGCCTTCGTTTCTCGAAGGAAATTTGATGCCACGCTTCTTCCGAGGAGTTATGGGGTTACATACACGGGCTGGCGTCATCGTGCACGCATATGGTAAACCTACGTTTGCGTTTATGAACGAGAAACGAGCTTGTTTCTTCTTTACCCTCGAGAGGGTAACAACGAGCTTACTCGTAAGAACAGAACGAAACCAGTTACCGAATTCACCCTAAAATAAAATCATTTGAATTGTTCGAATAAATACGGGTTAACTTGAACGAAAGCAATGACTTTATGATTTGTGTGACATCAAGGATTATAAATGTCACGAAACAAGATTTTTTAACTTATCTGAATAACAAGCGTATGTAACTTTTTTTACACTAAAAAATTGAAATTTTGTTAACCCTTTAACATATAAATAAAACAAAATTAAAAATGTCTACAAAATAATATTTAATTTAGCCCATTGAAAATAGAAAGGATTATTTTTATTGCTAAATATCATTTAAAATGTGCTTGATATATAATATTAATTGACAATATAATTAAATAAGATTATTATAAAATAAATAAGTAATTCTTGAAAATACGAGAAAATTTATTTCTTCCAGAATTATTTAAGAGATTAATCAAATATGATAAAATATTATTGGCATCTTTGGAGAACGTCCTCTTTATTCAGTGTATAACCTAGTTTTTGTTAGTTCTGTTTTTTATTCAAATAATCACTTCGGATTCTAGAGGAAAATTGTTTAATCTTCTTCAAAAAAGAAATAAATGGAATAAGCCGTACACAAATATATTTTTATGAAATATATAATAGGAAACTATTTTTATATAAAGATAAAATTAAAAAAAACCATAACATATTATCATCAGACGTATTTTATAAACGTAGCTGTAATGGATAAAAACTTGTATTTGAAATAACTGCATATTATTTTGCCAGACCCGTAGTATTAAACAAGTACATAAATTAAATCAGACTTAGCTGAGAAAATAATTATAGTGTAAAGGATTAATAACATGGGAAAGGAATAAATTATATGGCGGCTCTCGTATACTTTTTTATTCTACTATTAACTTGACAGATAATCAATGAGTAATCTATCAAAAAAAAAAAAAAAAGACATTTTTTTAATTGTTACTTCGATTATTGATATTAATCGCGAGAATGCGACATGTAAAGTAACTTTATTTAAAAAAGAGAAAAAACATTAGGTTATTTATTAATTGTACAATTGGATGCTACAATTCCGACAATAATTATTTCACCCATAATGTTAATTATCAATTGAAACGATTTTTCATTGGATAATATTTTCTTTATAATAACAAAAGAAAAGAAAAAATAATTGAGGAGATCTTGTAATAATTCTTGATTATTATATTAAAGATCTAAAAATAAGGTAAAGCATTGTGTAGATATATTGTATCATTGATGTCTAAATCTACGTAATCAGATTATTTTCTATTGCTCTGAAACATAAAAGGATGAGAAATTGTAAAGATGGATTAGGACGAAAGAATATTTTCTAGTTTTATTCTTGAGGATTACAATACAATTCCATGAATATTTTGATATACCGAATATCGAAGCATTCACGAGAA
This sequence comes from Polistes canadensis, assembly GCF_001313835.1. Taxonomy (NCBI): domain Eukaryota; kingdom Metazoa; phylum Arthropoda; class Insecta; order Hymenoptera; family Vespidae; genus Polistes; species Polistes canadensis. The sequence continues at coordinate 293,137 of NW_014569624.1, forward strand.
ATTTATTTAACTTGAATTCAAGTGAGATTATATTATGGTGTTAAGCAGTAAGAGAAGCTGGAATGATGGGGCTTTTTACGAAGGGGCAAGGGTCATCCTATATTTTTTATAGTATTATATGTTTATACGTAAGGACATAGAAAAATATGTGCAAATAATTAAAAATAGTGAGCACATATTTATTAATTTAATGCAAAAAAATTATTGCATGGTGAGCGAATAATTCATATTTTTAATCATTCACGATCTCGTGCTTTATGTAGGTCGATAATAGTGGAAGTAGTAATGCGTGCATGGTCACGCAGCACGCGTTCAAGATCACAAAAGCATCACGTTCGGCTATTGTTCTTGCGATCATAAATATTTCCACGATACGGAAGCGTATGCTTACATTTGAATGGTGCTAGAATTATGGGGTAGAATGTATTCTCTCACGTTTTGGATTATCTCTCTTATTTTTGATTATGGAGTACTTTTAAATTTAATATTTACAATTAATAAATTGTTATATTAATAAACAAAAAAAAAATAAATTGTTAAAAAAACTTTATTAATTATTATATTTATTTTTATTACATTATTATTATTAACTGTATAAAATTATATAACACACATTCGAATTAATAAAATATTATACTTTATAAATAATTATATACATTTTGTATATATTTTACACATATGATAAAGAAACAAATAACATACAATTAAATTTCTAACAATCTATATTTAAATCCTAAATATATTATTATTTTCTATTATTACATATATCCAATTAATAATTTATTTGAAAAAACCTAATGAAATTTCAATCAAGAGTCACACGTATTTAGTTCTTATTGTTAGTTACTGTATAAAATTATCTAACACATTCAAATCAATAATCGTCTCTATTCGCATAGTAATCTAATCATGAAACCTTTCTCGCACCCTCTATCGATAAACAACACGTTAGCTAGCGCGTCGTTCAACATGGACACACTTACATATCTATATATATATATGTTAGCCTCGTGTGACTTGATCGTACCATAGTCCTTATTAGTCATAGTCTATGGGAAGTTAGAGGAGGAAAAGGGAGGATGAGCATGCACAACAACATAGCCGTGGCTGTGGCAAAACCGATAGGCTAAGGGAACCCTTCGGATGGATGGGACGTATCGAATATACAAAGCATAAGAGAGAAAGAGAAAAAGAGAAAGAGAGAGAGAGAGAGAGAGAGAGAGAGAGAAAGAGTGAGAGAGAAGGAGAAAGAAAGACATGCACAAACAACGGACGACATCATCGTCCTTTCCTTTTTTCTCTCGTTTGAAACGAAGTGGGTGAGAGAGAGAGAGAGAAAAGTAAGCTCGATGTGTTAGGGGCCCTTGTCGAAGGGGCGCGCCCCTAATGCAGCACCCCGATATCGGCCTTCACTAGTGTTTCGTCCGACGCTTACCCGTTCACTTCGTTCACGATAAACAGAACATTTCTTTTTTCAATTTTTATTATCGAAAAAATAAAAATTCGGCATCGGTTTGTTTGTATTTACTCATATCATGTCAGTTTACGTTTTTAAATACATACTTTTGAATGTACGAACGTTTATTTGTGCGGGAATAACATAGAAAGTTCGATGTATACATATTTTTGTTTTTCAGTGACAATATCATTATTTTTTGTTAATGTTAATAAGATCATTAATATTGAATTTTATAATTTCTACTTTATTTAATTTACTGGATAGATTCTTAAGAAATATCTTTTTTTGTTATTATGATAATTTATTAACATATATATATATATAATTTAAACAGATTTATTTTTTCTTTCATTTTCTTTTATGATATATTCGTCAATAAAAAGAAATTATTTTATTAATTTTATTATTATTTTATGAGAATATCATTAAAATACAATGTATCTATATATATATAATTTATATTATTATAGTGTTTAATACAATTTGTACAAGTTCGCTTTTTTCTTTTTTTTTTTTTGTTAAAAGAGACTGGAGAAAATATCAGGTTGCTTGTTTAATAATCGATGTCACTTGAAAAAGTGGGGGAGTGTAGCTGGGGGTGAAATCTGCATGCCGCTCGACGGTGTAGACCATGGAGTACGTCATCGACAAGACGTCGACGATAGTCTTTCTCAATTTCCAGATCAAAAAATTTGAATATCGTTTCTCGAAGTATCGATTTATCGTGCTGACACAACGACTAGCCATTGTGCGAGCTAAAAATTATGATGCATCATCGATTTTCACATTCACAATACTTCCACGGCGAGGTGGTAGGATGGCAGATGAGCAACGTGCAACGTACTCGAATCAAATATGCAAACATCAGGTATTAATTACAGTCACAATATCTACAGTAGATTAGAATAAATCAATTCTTACGAGTTAAACGATTATATTTTATTATATTTTAAGTTTATCGAGCGCAGAATTTTTGTCTACTTTGAAACAATTTTCATTTCATAAGATGTGAAAATATAACAAATTGATTCAAATGATGAAAATTATAAGGTACAACGATTGTTTGCACTAGAATTCCAAATCAAGAATTTTCATACACTTACATTATAAAAAAAAAGTAAGTAAATTAAACAAAAGAATTATATTTCACACTTATCATTTATAATTCAAAAATATTGATTGAATATTTACGTTAATATTTATCATTAATTAAGCACACATATTCGTAAGAAATTTATTAATATATAATAACATAGAGGTTCGATATATTTCGTCAAGCAATAAGAATATACCAAATGAATTAGAAATAGTGTGTCGCAAGACGCTCGCAAAACCGTCTTAATTTGGGATAAATGGGCTGCTGCGAAATGTGGGCAAATCCTTAAATCAGTATTAACGAGGAGACATACTTACCGGTAAATCCTTTGGCTTCGTAGACTAATGTCTCGTTGGAGCAATACGACGGATCTCATGGTGCGTGTACGGGTTCTAGGAAATAATGCCCATTAACTCGTTTGCAGAGAGGTACATACTCAGGTCCCACGTGTGTCCTGTGACATCGTTTATTCATAATCCTACTAGTTAGGCAAGTACTTGATATCAATTTTCTCATTTTCCAAGTAAACCACCCCAATGTTTCTGAAACTCGAAAGTAAACAAAATCTAGTTGGAAGATGTTCTTCTCTGTTAGGATTTACCTTTCATTAATGGTACATTCGAAATACGTATCTGTTTTCTTAAAATATTTTATATTTCAAATAATTTTATTCACATAACCAGCCACTCTAATCTTAAAGATCGGAGAAGGGCTGGAAGAAGAAAGGATCTGGCGTTAATAGAAACGACTTCAATTAAATTAAGTAAATTTGGAATATGGTAGTTTAGACTATTAGCTCGAAAGAAGTCTCATCAGAGGAAGGGTTTAACGATCGTATTTCTCTCTCTCTTCGTTCTTAAGAAGAACTCCGATCATCCTCCCCCTTTAGTCTTCGTATCCCCTTATCGCGAAGGGCATACTTGGTATTCAGATGGCACGAGTTCCATCGAAAGTTTGATTATCGCCTGAAGAAAATCGGTACCCGCCTTTATTCCTGGCTTTAGTCTACTTAAGCCGCTTGAGGCATGAGGAATATCGTTTCTTCTTCGAAGAAGACAAAAAAAATCTTTCAAGGTGAAATAGTTAGGGCGTAGTACGGGGGAAAAAAAAAGGGAAACAAAAAAAATTGCGGCGTGCACGTCCTGTAAGCATAGAAACAATCGATCGCTTTGGCGTGCGGCCTATGGGATTTTCGGCTTTGGGAGAGGGCAAAGCGATAATGTTACCCCCTTTCCTTTCTTTATCCTGCTTGCTTTAGACTTTAACGCCGGCAACCTACGCGTAGAATATCATTCGTGTACGTACGGTTGCCGTCTTATAGGCGTATCGCTTTTACTTCCAAACTGCTCTACAGAGGACACGACTGTACATTTCTCGAAAACCTCAATGAGTATAGTGTGGTTACTACTTGATCAACTGAGTAATCGAGTATGTATTCACAATGGGACCGTCAAAGTAGATCTTGTCAGATTTTTTAAAACTTTACACACTTCTTATAGTAGTCTATGAGAATATTTGTTATATTTAAAAAAAAAAAATGCAGTCTGGTGTGGTGAATATGCATGAGGGCAAAATCACGATAGCGAACAATTCATGTTCTGCCAGCGAAAGAGAAATATTATTTATTGTATATTCAAATATATTAGCATTAATAAATCATATATTGTTAATATGAAAAGAAAACTTCTGTAATTAGTTATAAGACTAACGTAAATTTATTTTTTTTTTATGTTACACTTCTTTTAGCGCGTTTCTGGAAAGTGAAGTTAGATGCGACCGAAAAATTGACACCACGAAGTTATCGATATTTACGATGCGCGGGAAAATTGAAATTATTTTTAAGTTTATTGAAGTTATATTCGTTTTGATACGCTAAAGAAGATGTTGTACATAAGTACACACATCAGTTTTATTTTTTTCAAAATTATACTTATACCACTAAAAATAGAAAAAATGGTTTATGCTGATGATTAATATTACATAAATTTTATTATCACTGGCACTTTTTTTATCTTCTAACTTTTTCCATCATATCCAAGTTGAATTTAGTTAATCTTTCAACGTCCAAATCTTTACTGAGATTTGTTTATTGACAAAATATTAATCGTTTAGAAAATTAGATTAGTCGAACGAAATTGTTTTCTTACTTATGTCAGGAAGTTCGTATTAAATAAGAAGACTGAAATATTCAAGAGAAACTTGGCTTTCTTAAGCGATCGGATAAACGTTCGCGAAAAACGAAAAAGGCAAGTTAGAAAAGGCCGGCACGTTGAAGGTGGTAGTGATGCTATGGGGGGTCTTTGCACGTTACGGTCAACGTGCTTGCTATAATAAAACTATTTCTGTCGTGGCACGACACGAAGGGTAGGTGAGACGCAATGATGAAGGAAGGAAGGAAGGAAGGAAGTGAAGGGAGGGTGGGAGGAAGGTAGGAAGGGTCGAATCCCATAGGATATAAATGCCACAGGGGTGTTTCGTTTGGACCGTGACCATCTACCATGGTTCTGGTTCGTATTCTCCTTCTTCTTCTTCTTCTCCTTCTTTTTCTACTTTTCTTCTTCTTTCTCTTCGTCTTGGTTAGCCTTGTCCTTCTTCTCATCGTTAGGCTCCCTGTAGATTCAATCACGACCCTTCCTATACCGAGGAAACTCGAGCGACGAATACCAAACAGTTCAACTTAGGTATTAGGAACGTTCCGTCTTTCTCGTCTTCTTTGATCGTGACAAGAATCGTGCTCGGACTGACCGTACCCGTATCGCACGCGTCTCTTTTAAATGGTTCACCGCTTTTACGATCAATTCTTTCATTTCTCTTTTTCTTTTCCTTTTCATTCTTTTTTTTTTCTCGAAAATTCGATAGGCACCAAAAGTTAGGCTCGTTTTTTTCCTTCAACTCGATTAATTGAATTTCTTTCTTTTTTCTTTTTTCTTTTCAAGAGAAAAATAAAAAAAAGAAACAACAACATTAAAAAACATTCTTTTTCAGTACAATAAGATAGAGAGAAAACTAAGGGGTGAAAAAAAAGGAACGTAGTGAATGATCGAAAAAAGCTTTAAGAGTCGGGTCCACGTTTACTACCATATTGAATATGGAATCCCATAAGTCGAGCGATAATGCAATATGCCGACGTCAGGTCCTAGGGTTAAAAGGTGGGGTTACGTTGGATTGGAATAAGGGTAAAAGCGTTGAAAATTTGGTAGGAGAATCTCTATTAAATCTGGATATATACCATATGAATATTTGCTTCAATTCTCTGTTCTATTTTCAACCTTATTCCTCCAGCTGATATCGTTTTTTGATAAACGATAATCCGAGAGAAAAAAAGAAAATTCGGAAAGATTTTCTTTTCTAAAAGGATAGAAGAAAAATGAAGACAAGATAAAAAGAAGAAAAAATAAAAATTTCGAAAATAATGTAAATCCATTAATGTTCGAATCGAGATATTGAAGGTTTTACATTAGATTAAATTTAAAGATATAGATAACACACAGATGACATATTAGAATAATGTTTTTTATTTCAAATTTATCATCCCAATTAGTATAATTAACATTATTACAGAAATAATATGTTTTTGATGGCTATAATTGGATATATAATTTTTCCTCACTTCATTAACCAACAAATTTTCTTCGTGTTAAAAAATCTTTATGATTTTAAATATATTGATAAAAAGTTGCTTCAAAATGAAAAGATCACGTAAAAATGTAACTGTTAAAGTAGCTAACTTGAATTTTTTTTTGAAAAATGGGCTCACACCACTTTCAAAATAAATGGCTTAAATGTTCTAAAAGGAAAAAACGGTGGCACGTGCGCAGTATGATGAATCGTCGAGTCGTAGTCGCTTTCGGTTTTATAGTTTCGCATAGCCCGAAGTAGATACTTGACAGAGACGCGAAATAACGATATTGACTTCGATCTCTTTCTCCCAAGAAACACGGTTAACCGGCAGTAAAAGGGTCTCTCTCAGCATCTTTACGGATCGACTTACGCTCAACATTTCACCATCTCTTTTTCCTTCTTTCCATAGGACATTTCGACGCTCGTATTTCAGCGACTCCCTGTAAGCAGCTGTTTTTCGATAGCCAAGAAAAAAGAGGGAAATAAAAAAGAGAATGAAAAAGAGTGAGAGAAAGAAAGAGAAAGAAAGAGAATTGATAGAATTCAATTGGTTCCACAGCCATGGTTCTTTCTCACAAAGTTACGACAAGATCGACGTATAGAAGGGTCGATTAATTTAGGATACATTTGGTCATCCTTCGCGATAAACACGCCCTTCCCATTTCATTGAGATAGTATTCGTTACTGCCTTCTACCGTGTTTCTGTTAATTAGAATTTTCCCATAGAAAAGGCAAGAACTCTATTTTCTGTATTTATAGTTATATATATACGTGAGAGAAACAAACGAATAGTTTTCGTCTAATGTAAGGCGTAACTTGAAATATTGCTCTTCGTATATATATTTTATGATCCGAAATAGAAATGAAAGGAATATAATTAATATCAGGCATTTATCGAGGGTTCGTAGAATCTATGTTTTTTTCCAAAATGAGATTTTTTCCATTGTGATGAGAATTATTATTATTATTATTATTAATCGCAACTGTCAAATTATACGTTGTTATATAAATTTTTGTCAATTAAGTATAATATAGAAGGCATTTATTTATGAACATTGTAGCAATTATTCTAAAAGAGAAAAATGTGTTTCTTTATTTTAGATATTTTTTTAATAAAAAATATTTGGGAAATAAATGAAAAATCTATACATTAGAGTTCTTTTTCAATCATTGAAATTAAAAAACGTTAGTACATGAATGAATTATTCTTTTCTAATTATATAAACTTAGTATCGACAGCAAAAACCGAAAAAAAAATCAAGCAACGTTGGATACATTTAATAAATGGGATAGATGATCAATTTGATATAACTGTAACTCGTTGAAATTATTTTCTAGTTTTGAAAAATAACAAATAAATAATATATTGCCGACGTTTAATAGAATGGTAATTTTCGAAGGGTGATAGTACGCGTTTGCGAAGGTAACAGCAATGGTAGGTAGGTAGGTAAGCTTCTAATTCGTCGCAGCAATAGGGCTTATCTTCGGTCCAGTAGCCCTCGAAGGTGCGCGCGCGTGCGTTTTCTCATACACAGGAGGACACAAGTAGCACATACACGTAGTACGATAACATTTTAGTTTAAATTTGGGCTGGTGGCCCGAGGCAAGCCGCGGGCTGATTTAAGGCCTGTATACGCACGTAAACGTACTGCTGGTGGTGGCCTCGGAGGGGTGGAAAGCTTTCCCTAACGGTGAACCGTATGCCAACCGGTAGATAGTCGGTTGCGATAAGCTAAATGCTCGGAATCCCCTCCCCATATTACACAGGTTATACACCATCACTGTGGCGCGACAAGCCTCCAAGAGGAGCCAACTATTCTCTTCTCTTTCTCTCTCTTTCGGTCTCTGTCGTTCTCTCATCCACCATCTCCAGCAAAGATAGATCGTTTGGAAAACCGGAACTTGCATTTTAACTACCACTCAAGTCTCGTGTATCATATTAATCTACGTGACTCATTTCACGTTCATTATTATAACCTTCGATAACCTTTCTTAACGATAGGCTAAATTGGGGCTGATAATATTATTTGAAATTTAAAGTATAATTGAGTTGTTTATTTTGAAACTAGTGTAAATTCATTTCACAAAAATATCGAATTAGATATATTAATAAAAGCTAATTTAAATTAATCCAAATTAGTAACATAAAGATACTTTTAGTTATTATATTGTGTTACCGGTCCTAATCTTTTCTATACTTGAAATTTGTAAATAAATGAAAAGTTTACAAAAATAATTAACTTATTTTTTTATTGATGTAAAAAAAAGAACATTTGTTTATTATTGCATTAAAGTTATATTATTTCAAAAGACACTTTTTTTTTATACATTTTTTCAAGAAAACAGGATTCGATTATGATAGGGGCAAGCATGATTTATTGGACTACTTTGTATTATATCCGGACGAACCGAGCAAGATCTCCGCTCAATTTCCGCCTTGGTTACCCCCCTAAATTTAAGATTATTCCGTAACTTTTTCCATGAGAGAAATGATTCATTCCGTTGATAAAAATCCAAAGCAAATATTTTATCAACATTTATATATATATATATATAATAATTGTGTTGTCGAAGGAAAAGTTTATATTTTAAAGCAACCCTTTTACTTTTCTTCAATGAAATTTATTGGAAAAGTGAGATCGGTGTCCTTCATATTTTCTTTAACCCAAGCATCGTATTTTGCTTCAAATTCGTCTGTGAAAAAATCTTTCCATCCTTTGACTTTTCCTTTTCGTATGAAATTATTTGGTTTTACGGTTTCGTCCGGATTAAGCGATGGTACGTTCACCATAGGATTCTTACGAAAATTATCTATATGAAGATGATCAACTAGTTTTAAAATCTCCTCTTCACTATAGGATTTTCCAAAAAACTTTGCCACCTTTTTAATAACATTTGGCAGGTCCTGTAGAAAATCATATAATTTAGATTTTGTCAACTTATCATATTATTTATAGCATAAAACGATTATAAAATCTCACGTTAATGATCTCTTCGTAGAAAATGAATAATAAGTTCGAACGATGTCTTTCAGCCCAGGCATCTTTTAAATGCGTCCAATAGGGGCAATAATTAGCTTAAACATAAAAAAATATAACATAAGTTAATCGAAATAAAATTCTCCAAAAATTCTCCAAAAATTCTCCAAAAATTCTCCAAAAATGATTTATAAATTATAATGCGAACTTACTTAAATCCTTCATAAAGTATTCACAGAATTCCTCAAAACTTCCTTGGTATTCTAAACCTTTGATAAGCTGTAGGAAGTGATACCAAGACACCACTACGTCTTTTGGATTACGTGCAACGTAGACGACCTAAATATATAATTCAATTATTTTATATATTAGAATATTAAGAATTTTTATTGATCACAATAAGATTCTGTAGAGAATGGTACCTTATAAAGTTTTATGTATAATTATTTGTCGAATTATAATTTGTTATTAAAAACAATGTTTGAAACTAAACTATCTTCGTTTCGAAGAGAGAACATCTTAAAACTTCATATGTATATATCTTGTATGTACACATATACCTTGCATCCAGTATCCAGAAGATTGGGCAATAACTCAAACGGCATATGGGTTTTGATGAATCTTGGAGATGGTAATTTATCGGAAAATTCTGGATTCAATCTTACAATTTCCTTACCCGTCTGACTAGTTAGACTATCATCGTAATCGCCAGTTAATATGTCAAGCCTATATAAACAAAAGTTTTGTAAAACTTTTGATAATACACGTTTCGTTTGGAAATAGGTAATAGATTCTTCTTATTTCATGGGTTTTTTTTTTTTATTTATAAATTATCATGTATACGAGAGAAGCTAACGGACTTGAACTTACTCGAAGTGGAACTTACTCGAAGAATGGAAATCTATGATGCAGGCTTCGTGTCTTCGCTTCCTCGAAGTTCATGTTGTTCGCGACCAACCAAACCAGTTCCAATGTCACTGTGGTGCCTAGTGCAAGAAACAAATTGTCTATCGTTATGTAGGTGTGTATATATATATATGTATATACTTGAGATAACTATCTATTTATCGTGTCAACAACTTAAAGAACATATAAAAATAATATCGCAATTTCCGTCGTTCAATCATCGCAACCGGATATATAGTATTTAGATAATTCGTATTTATTAAAATAAAATGTATGAAGAAAATACAGTGTAACATTAATAATTCGAAAGTTCGATCATCTGAAAATCGGTCATCCAAATAATATATTATAAAATGAATCACAAATATACGTATATTTCAATCATGTATTTAAAAGCTTTATTTTATGAGATACATATTTTAATTCTTCAAATGCTTAAGTTTAATAATAGTTTTTCAGATGTTCTGAGAAAAGAAAATACAGTACTAACTTATTAAATATTCTTACTTTTATTTAGTTTATTAATCTAACGTTTCCAAAAGTTCTAATAGTTAATTAATATTTATAAATTTAATTTCTATATATTTTTCAATTATATAATATATATATATATATACATAATATGTATTAAAAAATAAGAAATAAAAATTTTTATATTTGATATTATTATAATAAATTATAGGTGAAAAAAACAAGTAAGTTTATAGATCGTAAATTTACTTTTATCTTATCATGTGTTAATTACAGCTAATGGAACGAAACACTAATTCTATTATATTGAAATTGCATAAGAAAGGACTTGGAGTAAAAAAAAATAGTCTATTTAATATAATATAATTTAATGTTATCTTGAGTAATTTAATTGTTTATAAAATCTACAAAAGAATAGAAATATTAGTGATATATCAGATATATCTATAACAATAATATCTATCACTATTATGTAACAAACACAAACAGAAAAGTCAAAATAATAGTCGTATTAAATAATATATATACAAAAGTTAAAAATGAATTTTTCTAATTTAGAAACTATCAAATTTACCTGACCGCGGGAAAGAAGCGACCCAAGTATCATCTGGGCGAGGCTTTGAATTATACACTGCGCTTCCTCCTTCGAGAAATCTATAGGGCATAGTCCATTTTTTTTCACCAATTCTTATAAAACCTCTAGTAGATGCCGGAAAATGTTTTTCCGCCAATTTTTTCTCCTCATCGTTGAATAACACGTATTTTGGTATTTCACACACATTCTCCATTGATTATTATTATTATTAATATTTAATTACAAATAAATCACTCTCTCTTCTCAATCTTGGATTTCGTTGTACGATGATCCTCTCTTAACTACGATACAAACAGAACTGTTGAGTTGGTTCTTCAAATGTTCTTTTATATACGCTGCTTGTTATACTGATGACGTAATATTTTGAAGTGTTGCGTTTCACAACTGATAAAAATTCATGTTTTGAAGCTACAGCAATATTATGATTATTAGTAGATATATTTATAAGGTACTTAATTGCCTTAATTTATTCTTTTTTTTTTTTTGGGTTTATTTCGTACGATAGAAAAAAATGTCAGAAGAACAAAATATTCTGTTCGAAGGCGTCGAAATATTGTTGGGCCGAATTGTTTTTCCAAGATCATTATTTTGCGAGATATCGAGGTCATCGTATTTTTTTTTAAATGGAACTATATATTTATACTAGATTATTCTTATAGCTTATAAAAAAAACGAGTCCAATGATATGCAAGATGTTGACCTTTATCAAAAAAATTGTGAAATGTAAATTCTAAAAATGTAGAATTCGTCTCGATACTTTGGTAGTAACTTATAGAAAGTTTTACTTGAAGCAATATAAAATATTGCAAAAATTGTAATAATTCGACTAATAAGGTCGCTTACATTTGTTATAATAATTAAACTGTATAAATTGTAGTATTCCGAGAAGTCGCATCGTTTACATCTTACAATCAGTACAACTGATTTATCTCTTTCAAAGATATAAAAATTCAAAATCAATATTGTAAAGTCTTGGAGGGTAGCATATAATGTTGACTTACTTATGTGTGATCTTTTGTGTATCAGTTTTGATTATCACTGTAAATATTGAAATTAGATAAATTACGAGTCAATGGCCTAGCAAAACGTAATTTATTTGATTAATTTTATAAGTACGCATAAAGAACATAAAAATATTTAAATTGTTAAGCTGGCACAAAAAAATATTTTCTATCTGACCACGCCTTCAGATGATTGGATTATTAGATAAAAGAAGATTTATAACGATAAGAGTTATTTGTTATCGTAAATAAATATTGCACTTCACGCTTAATCGTATATTACTTTTAAATACAATGGGAATAACTATATTATCATTTCTCAAAATAACGAGTGATAAATATTTAAAAAGCGTCATTTTTAGAGAAACATGTAACAAAATTTGAAGCTATTAAAAGTGAAACAAACCAGAAATTTTAAAATCCTCTTCACCCTACCCCTCGTGCCCTAACGTAGCCAATTGAAGGACATTTTATAAATTAACCAAAACCTTCTGGACATTCCGTAGAATGAGTGGACATTCTATACAATGCCCGCAGTAATAAATTGCCCATAACATATATATTTCAAACAGAGTTATAAATAGTAATTTTCTCTCTCTCTCCCTCTCTCCTTCTCTCCTTTTCTGTCTCTTGCTCCCTTGGTATCTTTCTCTCTTTCACTATCTTTCTCTCTCTTTTACTCTTTGACTTCGGGAAGGGATATAAATCACGCGTCAGATGTGCGGAGTCGTCGGTCATTCAGTTTCATAAAAGATTCCAAGTATCTACAAACAACTTGCACTCTCTCTCACATGTAAATGCACACGCACACGCATACGTATACTTATACGTATACGTATACGTACACGTACACGTAAAGTTTTCTCTCTCATTCTGTGTTCTCCCCTCTTGCTATTACTCGCGGTAGCGGCTTCAACAGGACTCATGCAAGGCGTTTAAAGCTACATTCACATCATCCTTGCCCGCTCGAAGTAAAATCTGCACACTCAGCGTTCTTAGTGAGCGCTCGAAATAACGTGCAGTAGCATCACAAAGCAGCGGCGACGTTGGTTAAGAGCAGCATACGACGAGAATCACCTCGTATACACATTCACATGCATCTATCCGTTCCGTGAAATGTCATCGGGATAATGTAAGGAAGTACTACCTTCAAAGGTTGAGTGTGTGCACGCACGGTAGAAAAGATAAAAGAAATGAAAAAGGTATAAGGCCCGACGGATATTTCAACAAACGTGTTTCGTTAATTTCCTTTTAAGATTCGGATAAATATTTGCCCTTAGAGACCTAAGCATTGCCGTAAAAAGAAGGATTAGATCGATTTAGAATACGTCATTTATCATGCTAACCTATAACATCATTTTCTACATTTTATATTTCATGCAAAATCATTAGACTAACGTTTTCTCTAGCTTATGTTAAAGATTGTTTTTTTTATTTTATAATCGTTTTAATCGCTTATAATTATTCAATTACATTTCTCAAAAGATATACCGTAGTGTTCTATTCGTACGTAAATATATCGATCACAAAAATCACTGTAAATTATTTATTTAATCATTTTTTTGTCAATAGAAACTAGAGCTAAATTTTAGTTAAATAAAACATAACTTTTACACTTTCCAATAAAAAAAAATATATATATAAAATTGTAATTAATACTTGTAAACAACGCCCAGTATTAAATTAGATAATGAACACGTGTCGACGAGAAAAATAGAAATAAATTTAGATAAATATCTATAACGCGTATACATTTCGAAAATAATCTACTTGAGATAATCGAGAAATATATATAAAATTATTCTAAGAGATTAATTGAACGTTAAATGACGCGAATAATATAGAAATGGCTTACAGAAAGAGTTTCTGTACCTTGGAGGAGTACCTAACTCTCGTGAGAGTTAAGGGCGGTATTCTAACACTTGGTAAAGCTGACGATAGTTGTCGCAATCCTCTTCGAAACCCTTTTCCATCTCATTCTGTCCTATCGAAAGCCATTAACATCGACTCGGCGATATGCAAAGAGGGTGTAACTCCCTCAACCCCTGAACACCTTCAACCCCCCAATTCTCTCTTTCTCTCTCTTTCTATTTCAGTGCTTACTCGACCCGTTGTATGCAAACAAGGTGCTTGTTTCTAAATTGAGTTGCAAGTCGGTCCCATCGTTAATTAATATATCTCGGGATAGGAGCGAATTAAGCTCGATGAGAGAACGGTATATATGGGCCTTTAGCACCCTGCGATCGCTGCTACTAATACAACGTGATGCGTTGCAGGAGCGTAACAGTGGTATAGGTGAAATTGTGGAAAGCAGAGAAAGTATGAGGGGTAGGGAGGTAGCAAAAGGAGACTCGAAACGAGCAACCTGGGAGTCGTACCAATCATAAACGGACCGTAGTAGCTCGACAGGCGGTTACGAAATGGTGAATTTTCATGATCCGACCGAGCGTGACCAGCTTGCTAAGGCCAGAATCTCTCGTGTTTGTCTTTAACCACGATTTGTATTCTTTTGGACGACCAAAGGACACATTGCGACACACTGATTTTACCTTCACCTTCTTCTCCATCTAGTACCTACTAATATTTTTCACTTGATTTGTACGAATGAATGGGTTCCGATGTTTATTTGTTCATTTAGCTTTGATATCTTTTTTAGTGTTTTTATGGAATCCTAAATTCTTTGTATTACAATTTAAGCTGAAAATAGATAATAAAAAGAAATAGGGACGAATCAGTGGATGTATTCAAATTTCTAAGAAACCTATGAAGAAGTCAGTTAATATCAAATTTGGGTATAAAATGGGACTTTCTAGATGGCTTCAAAAAGTAGTTAGGATAGAATAGATGAGCGGGAAAGGTTATAAAAAGGGGAAGGCATATATGGGCGAAAGGCTGCAGGAAACAGAAACACATACTCGTGAATGGAAACACAGTATGAGAGAAACAGAGAGAGAAAGATAGGGAGGGAGGAAGTGAGAGAGAGAGAGAGAGAGAGAGGTTGGTGGAAGTGTACCCATGTTTAGAAATTCCATTACTCGTGAGATGAGGTCAGTGCACGGGCAATTCATTAAACGTTATATTTTCTCTACATTTCTACCTGCGTT
Source organism: Polistes canadensis (assembly GCF_001313835.1). Classification (NCBI taxonomy): domain Eukaryota; kingdom Metazoa; phylum Arthropoda; class Insecta; order Hymenoptera; family Vespidae; genus Polistes; species Polistes canadensis. The sequence continues at coordinate 308,368 of NW_014569624.1, forward strand.
AACAACATCCAACAGGGAATGCCCGCTGACCCTACAAACCGCTTTTCTCAACCCACCAGAATACCTTTCGAAAACTTCGATCGCTTCAGACCAATCACAGGTAAAGGGTTCGAAGTGTTAAGTCGATGAATACACTACCACACCATTCTTTATATTAGACGAAATTGTTAACACTTGATGTTTCAGCCTAAAGGAATTCAAATAATCCAATATTATCCCAATTATCATTCCTACGATCTCAACTTTTTTTAAGCCATATTTTTTTTTTTCTTACAGAAAACTTTCCTAATCGCTCGTAAATCGCTAACATTTAAGACAACACTAAATCAAGGTCAGCCGTTCACGACGTGACGACCATTATTTTTCTCAAATTGCGACTTCTTCGCTACTACTCTAACAGATATGATTTAGTACTTTTGACAGGATTAATAATTCCAAACTCTCCATGGTGGTAGCAGATGTCGAGACATTTTCGCACCCTATTCCGAATCTTCCAACATGATTTCCAACGAACATTCGCTACCCCATTCCTCCTTCTTCTTCTTCTTCTTCTTCTTCTAGTTCTACTTCTTCGTCCTTTACTTTGTTCTCCGACAAAGGTAAATCTGTCATATCCCTGTGATATATCCGTCTCTACCCTGTATGATGCTACTTTTCCTTCATAACTCAGAAGCGTAAGAATAAAAGAACATAAGAGGGATTAAAAAGGTATCCAGAAAAATATATCTTCAATAAATCACAAATATCGATGTCTTATCTCTCTCTCTCTCTCTCTCTTTCTATTTCACTCTCTTCGTAACAAATAATAATCAGAGGGATTTACTAAAAGAAAAGTTATATACATAAAAAAGAATTCGCCTATTCGGTTTTCGAGAAATTTATAATTATCCTAATTCGTACTAAATCTTTGCTTGTCAAAGACAAATTTTGGACAACGTTTTTATTTTGTAAACTTATTAGAAACATAATTTATACATTTAGAGAAATACTATTAAGTTGAATTCATATAAATTCACACTCTTCTCTAGTATCTAATAGAATATACTCATATTATCTTTTTAACTATATAGAATATTTTGTTGGAAATATTTGATAATACATAAATATATGACAATGAATTAAAATGATAATTTATGTGTATCAACATTTAATACATCTGCGTCTGAATTTCAAATTCATCTCACAATCTAGACATAACATAAAGAATGAAAAAAAAAAAAACAAAAAATGCAAAAGATTGTAATTGATTTTCAAAAATGTTTAAATAACATCGGTAACTCTTGTCGGACGAAGGAAATCATTTTTGAAGGAAGAAAACAAAAGGATTTCTCTGGTCTAAAGGGTGCTATTATCAAAGATGGCAGTAGTCGAAGAATGGTTGGACTTCTTGGAAGATGATTTCGAAGACGAAATTGCGATTCGAAAGAACCGCGCGCGCATGTCTGTGGCTCTCCTTAGGTTTGTGGTGGGAGAAGGCCTCGAAGTTGGGTATTCAGGTGGGGATAAACGAATAGTGGGGATGTAGGCTGTACCAGAGAAACAGAATAAGTAAGAGAAAGAGAGAGAGAGAGAGAGAAAGACACAGGTTGTTCCCGATCCAGCGCGGTAATAGAGGGCAGGTAGGCGGGTCGGCGGGCACGAAAAGTAGGGCCCCGCGGCTTCGAAGGAACGTTTTTCTCTAAATTACAGTCCCGACCGCTTGCGTTCGTTCTGTTCCGTCGTACCTTTCCCGTGAGCGAGCCACTACTACCACTACACCAACTTAGCTACTACCTGAATTCACTATCTCGTTCTCCCCCTAATTCTCATTCTCATTCTCATTCTTATTCTTATTCTCGGTGAGAAGGGCTGATTCGATCACGGCGAAATAAACAACGAAATATCCTCATTCGATTTTCGCTATTTTCTTTCCTTGTTTTATTTCTACATCTCCTTATTATTTTTCAATGAATTTAAATTGATGCCATCTGAAATTTTCATTCGAATAGAATTCTGACAGTCAACATCATTGGCTTCCGGGATCTATGAGATATATGGGATAAGAGATGAAACAATTTGTCGAGCCACTTAGAAGATGGATAGCCTGTCGGTGGATAAGATAGAGAGAGATAGAGAAAGAAAGATTGAGAGAGAGAGAGATGTTGCTGCCTTGGTTATCGATCGTTCGTTCAACGACGATATAAGAAGTGACATTAATGTATGTTTCGTTGTCGCGTAGGAAAGATTGAACGTTTGAATTCGTTCCTAAAGGTGTCGACTACGACAACGAGTACGACAATGATGCAGATGATAATAATGATAATGATGATGATGATGATGATGATGATGATAATGATGGTACGAGGAAAAGGAAATAGCAACGTTTTCTTTTCCTTCTTATTCTTTTTCTTTGTCTTCTCAAAAACTTAAGAATGTCTCTAAGGTTCAAGATTTCCATGAAAATACGTCAAGATCTTTTGCCTGAGGATACTATAAGGATTTATTACCCTACGCGTGCCTTATACATTCATCAAATAAAAAGTTAATCCGCATACGTAGCACGTTGTGACGAGTCGTAAGACGTTTGCTACTCTGATACCTACACGTATGTACTACCTACCTAAGAGAACATCGTACTTGCACGTCGTAAACGCGTTTTAGAAGAAGAAGAAGAAATCCGAACTGGCTGCCCAGTCAGCCTCATCGCGAAGAGAAACGGTACAGGAACGAAGGATCGAGAAAGAAAGAGAAAGAGAGAGAGAGAGAGAGAGGAAGAAGAAGAAAAAGACGTTTTTGTTCACACATAGAGTTAGTCTCGTGTTGGGTTGAGAGAAGCAGGTGAACGAGCATCGCAATCCGCTTTTCACGGTCAAGCAAATATCGGCCGTGTCGTGTTATAGCTACCGTAGGCCCCGCAGTAGAAGAATTTTCACGGGATGCCAGGATGTTTATTGGACGAGATAGGTAAACCGGATCGCTCGAACCCAAGCCGAAGAAGCCCCATCTTCGAGGAATGAAAATAGAGAAAGTACTCTCGACGCCCGGGGTCCGTTGGAATTGACTCCAAGCTAACGTGCAAAATTTCTAGACTGTTATATGTTTATTTCTTTACTCTTTCGGTCTCTCTCTATTTTTGTTTCTTTTATAGAGATCTAAGAAAATACGATTACCGATAGTTTCATCTGACTTTTTCGTAACTTCCATTCTTGTGTGTCAGTATACCTTTTACTGGACCACACCTGGATGTACTTTTATTCTTCCCTTCTCTTTTATCTCTCTCTCTCTTTCTCTTTTGATTGGCTCGTCGTTACGATTCGAGTTCAACAATCCCAGCAACACCGATTAAGAGATATCATGCTTTTTATACGATGAACCGGCTTGGTGTAAATGTCTCTTTCTCTTTCTCTTTTCTCTTTCTCTTTTCTTGAGATAGTCGAGTCGTAATTACCACGAGTGTCTTCATCGTAAGAAAAGAGACATAACTTTGATCGTGTTTACCAGAGTCGCGTAAAGACTGGTCACAGTGGTACGTGATATAATTAATAATTGATCGGACAATGGTCTCGACATTGGAATGTTTTTTTGTTTCTTTTTTCTTCTTCATTCTTTTGCTTTTTCTTACTCGTAAGAGACACATGTAAATACCGTACGTGATAAGAATTACAATACACGTCTCTTCGTCGAAGTCTACTCAAAATCTTCTTAAGTTGCTACTAAAATCATTGGTAAATATGTTTAAGAGAGAATAACTGAAACTTTAAAAAAAAATAGTTTCAAATATTAATTTATCTTTTTAGTCGCGTCTATACGCAAAATAAGAAAAACAAAGCTCAAATTGGTTAACAATATATGCATTGTTTTTTTTTTTTAAGTAATATAAATTCAATTTTAAACACAGAATAAATTATGACTAGTTTCAATGAAACATGGATGACTAATTTGTTTTTAACATTTTATAGTTATTATAAAAAACATTAATGAATATTTGTTTTAAAAATGATGAATCCATTTGCAGCCTAAAAAACCGTATTTTTGTTTAATTATTGTATTAATTATTATCGAATCCTATACAATTTATTATCTTTATATTTTAAAAAATGATCCCCCGTACACTCATTAACAAATATTAATATTTTTAAACCAATTCAAACGTAAACCATTGAATATCTTAAAATAAGATCTAAATGAACTTAAACTACTTTCCCAAAAAATAACTTATATATTATAATTTATTGATTCTCTTATCGGTTTTGATTTACATAATAAAACTCAAATACTTATATATAACAAAAAATATAAAAACTAATCGACTCTGAATGAATCTTAGAAAACTAATAGTGTTATTTTGAAATTTAATCTCTTCCTCAACGATAGTAAGAAATTTTCCACGCAGACACACAAGAGTCGAACCTCTCTCTTTCTCTATATCTTTCGTAGGCGTATATAATCAAGATCGAAATGCGCACGAGCGTTACTTGCAGGAAAGACGAGAAATCATGAAGCGACAGGTAGGTCGATAGGAAACTGGAAGTTCGTAGATGCTCGCGAGATGTTCGATCGTCCGAAGTATGTTGCCCTGTGCTGACGCGAGCCATTCGACGGATGTATTCGAGCCTCATGGAACATGAGTAAGTAAGTTAGAGCGAGAAAACGACAAAATGAAAGAGAGAGAAAGAAAGAAAGAGAGAATGAGAAGATGGTGAATAAGGGAGTAGGGGGGTGGGAGAGAGGGAGGGGAAGGGTAAACCATCCGGTCAGCCCACGAAGAGAAGCTGGAGTCTACAATCTGCATAATTTTCTTCTGGATTTCCTTCTCGTTCCTTCTTTACATGCACGCATTTTGCGGAACTTGGATCGCATTAACGAGTTCCTTTTATGTATATATAGGTATATACATAAGAGGAGAGCTAATCGAAATAAGGAATGATTGCGGAATGTTAACAAAGTCAAAGGAATTCGATCAATTAATCTTCGATAATGAATTATTTTCTCGCCGGCCGGTGTTTTAACGATTAGCCAGCGATCATTGAGGTTAAACCTAGAAGAATGATAAAGTTAGATAGATAGATAGATAGTGATATGAAAAAAGATTGATGGAAAAAGTTGGTCAAGATTGAGGTTGATTCGTGGTCGGTTAACCGATTTCGAATTTCTAATGAACGGATGATATTGAATTTTAATGGGGATTGCCATAATTACATGTTATAAGCGTTCGACGTAGATCGGTAAGAGATATTCAGATCTAGTGTCGAAGATAACAGGATACGAGTTGCGCTTTAAAGGGGTTTTGTGCGACGATTTGACACGGAAGTACGTTATAAATTGATGGCATCGATCATTGGCTAATGCAACGCCTGTCCTGAATACGCTTGAGAGAACTCCACTAGTATGCGAATAGATTCAAACTTTTTTCTCCGATCTCAGTCATTGTTCCGTTATCGTGGCTACTCACGCTTCTCAAACATCGATTATATCGTTTAACGCGAACTTGATTAATTTTATTCTTATTCTGTTTAATCTTTGCGTGGTTAGATTTTAAAATGGTTTTACAAAATATGAGAAAAAAATGTAATTTTTTCAATTTATTATCAGGGCCGAGTGAAACCAAAAAATGGCTAAAACCAATAATCGATATATAAATATTTCTTATTTGTTAACGTGCGAAATTAATATTACAATAAATGTACAAAAGCATATTTATAAATAAAAGTATTACCTTTCAATGATGATTTTAAATCTGCACGAAAACTTTTCAGACAAACCCACTACTCCTGCTACTAACACTTCGACACTCTGGTTCTCTGAATAGTATTACCTTTCTTTTATGATGTTGGCGCCCCGAAACTATTGCGCCTCTAGGCCAATACCTTTTGTGCCTTAGCCTAAAGCCAGCCTTGATTATAGCGTATTTTAATGTTCGATTCATAAATGTGCAAAAACCTCGAGAATATCCAGTCGAAAATTTTTGTCTGAAACGATTAAGATCCCGAAACTATATCTCGAAATAATAAAAATACAATATTGGAATACCTGAGAATTTCAATTAAAATTTCAAATTATTTTTCATAAAATAATTATAACTTATCACATTTATCTGAGACATTATTATATATATTTCTCAACGACATAGTTTTGATAATCGAATTATTTTTATACTGCGAGATTCGACAATATTTTAAAAATAAAAATCCGAAATTATAGTTGTATTCAATAAAGCTAATACCAAGATGTGTCGTTAAGGTTCTCGAAATTCTCGAATCGTGAAATACTTCCTGAACCTAACTCGAGCCAACCCGTTTCGAATATCGGGTTCCTCACATTTTCGGGTTCTTGCACAACTCTGGACAACTTCGATGTATAAAATACGACAAATTGATTTGTAAAAAGATGACATGTTTATTAAAAGATAATATATTTTATAAATTAATTAGTTTTGATCACTTAAAAAAAAAACAAAAAACAAAAATAACGATCAATGAATAATATACACGATAATCAATTTTGATGGATATACATTTCGGTTCACATAAATTTCTCGTTTCTTAGAAATTGAATTTCAAATTAGTTCTTAACTTTCATCGATCATTATCTACTTTGAACTTCGTCTTAATGGGGGAAAAAAAAAAAAAAGAAAATGAATGAAGTTCATCGAAAAAGTAGAAAGACAAGTATATACTACCAGGAATATATTCGAAGTGAACGTTGAATCAAACGGAACACTCCCTCGAGCCTAACGCATAACAAATATTTAAAGAAGATCCTCGAGTGCAGTTTCCACGAACAACGAGCCTACCGAATATTGAAGAAGAAGTTGAGTTATTGGGTTTTCTCCTTCTCCGTCTTTATGTTTCTCTCTCGCTTTCTCTCCCTCTCTCATTCTGCATCGCATACACCCAACCAAGGGAAGTCGTAATAAGTTGCCGTGGGAAATAAAAGAAGATGTCGCCTCGTCGTGTGGTTTTACTAGATATGAAGCGTAGGAAAACATGGAAAAAAAAAACGAAACGTCAGTTTAGGTATTACGACTTTTTCATACTTCAATGCATTCTTTTTTTTATAGATTAACATGTGACAGATAAATGAATATATGTAGGTAATATATTAAAACATCGTTTTCTAACCAGTTTCTACAACGTATACATCTTTTGGGAACAACCAATACTTATATTTGTTAATCAAGATATTAGCCTAATGAATATTCATCAAGATTTTCAACTGAACAATATGTATAATTGTAATTTGAAATATTTTGACAAATCTGAAACAACTAATTCTACGTAATTGAAACTATGATCATGTTTACCTGTTACTTATCCTGAAATATTACCAAAAAATATTAATTACCAAACACTAAAAAGGTTTTTTAATAGTATTTTTTTTCATGTCAATAATAATGATAATATGCTACCTGTTTCCACTGTTCGTAACCAATAAATCGAGAAAGTAACGTGATCCTAACCGTCGAAGCTGAATCAAATTGATAACGGACGAGGATTCGAATAAAACGACAGCTGCTTCTTCTTCTTCATCGCATGACAGGTGTCTTCACCGAGAAGATATATATACCAGAAGGAGTAAAATTTCTCAAGGTCGTACGAAAATTTGCCGAACGTTATGAGCCGGTCAACAGGAAATTCGTAAGAGTCCGCGGAAGAAGAACTCTTCTCGGGTGTTGCGAAGCGTTAAAAGAATAAGAGAAATAAAAAAAAGAAAAAAAAAAACAAAAAGAAAGAAGAATAAAGAAGAAAAGAAACGCTTTCGTTTCGGAACAAGCGCATCGAAAGGTTGCTTCGTTGGAGATGCTCCCAACTTGCCATGCCATGTCGAATCAACGTGCTGGAAAAAGGACCAGACTTGGCAAAGGATCTCGTTCTTTGATGAAAATTTGAGTAACTTTGAGATAAGATACTGCCGAACGTGAAAGATAATCCGAATGATCGAGAGAAAAATATAATATAAGAAATAAAGAAAATGTTCAATGATAATTATATCTTTACTACAGTCGTATTCGTTAAGGAAAGATAATAATTATTTATCTTTTTAAATTCTATCACTGCAACACTTAATATTTATCACTTGAAACTTGTAAATGTAATACAAAAACACAATGCATCGAGATCATCGTCGTAGTTATATTTACGTAATAGATAAATGATAAATCCTTGATATCTTGGGATCATCATCGTACATATTCCAATGCGTGATGTACGAAACGATTATGGTAGAAGAATGTGGAGACACTCTGTAGTCAGAAATAAATAGCGGCTAATTGAAGGAAAGAAAGCACAGAACGAAACGATCCTCTCGTGCCAAGTCTCGTAGGGAAAGATCGAGCAAAGATCGGTATAACATAAGTCGAGGCGTCGGACCCCGACACACGGCACACGTATTAGAAACGAATATAAATATATCGAGTGTGTTACTGGCGTTGGGGGTTCGGTAGTGGGAGAGAACTGTTGGGTATTGGTGCCGTCGACGAAGTTACACGCACGAAGAAGGCTAGTCCTGTCCTCGCTCGCGCACGAGGCCCCTTTCCTCCTCCCCCTCCTCTCTCACTCCTCTTCTTCCACTTACCTTCCCTCCTTGTGCTGCTGCTGCTGTTGCGTTCTCCTCCGTGAGGAAAGGCCCCGAGAGTGAGCTCAGTGTCCGCTCGGCCTCAGAGCGCCCCGTGCTAACAGAGAAGGAAGGAAGTTTCGAAAGATTGTTGAACGCCGCTTCTAGAAGGTTTTAATGCCTTACACTCACCGGCTCTCACGACGCGAGTTATAACCGCTCCCAACGGTATAGGAACAAATACGAAAATCGCTAGAGATAGATATCCACGAGTGAATGTCTTGCGGGTCAGTGTTCTTCTACGAGGACTTGAGCTAACATTCAACCCGTTTCTCCATCGTTGGATTTCCATTTGGCTAAGAATCCTTTTTCCCTTCCCAAACAAAACACACATTTAACAGATATTCCAATTGACTATTTTTTCTCAAAGAAATATTACTACCATTTTTTCCTGGTAACTCCTTTTTCGATATCATTTCTTATCCTTCGTATACCTCGCTTTCCTCCTCCTCCTCCTCCTCCTCATCCTTCTCCTCTTTCTGCTGTTCATCCAACACGCTGCACCATCCAACTACCCGGCGCTCGGCTTTGTAGTCCGCGAGCAGTGCCGCGTATTAAAACGTTAATCTCCGATGTGTACTACCGGTTATACGTACAGATTGCTTGTTTCTCTCTCTCACTCTTTTTCTCTCCCCCTCTTGTTCGTTTCTCCAGCCCACCGCCTCCCTTTCCCCAGCCCCTATGCCTTCGTCCTCCGGCTCGTTCGTGGCCGGTGCCTTCGCCTTAACGCGTACTCGACTCGTCTCTCTCTCCTTTTCTTTCTCCCCCTTTCAACTGTTCAACTCTTCGTCTTCGACTAGGTAGACCCGTCTTCGTCTTCTCTTCTTTCATCTTCTTCTTCTTCACCCCCTTCAACACGCTAGTATCGTCCATAATTGCGAGTCCTTCATATCTCACAAGTTTCTACTAAAGCACTGATCGCTTCAATGAACTCCAAGGAATTCAAAACCTCCCGTCAAAACCTTCCCGCGATAAGACTAAATTGGCCAGGTGGACGATGAACGTCGAAAGATCACCCGAGGAGGACGTCCTTCGGTTTACGAAGGACGGGAGATGTCTGGAAAAAGAAATTGGATGATGATGACGATAATGATATCGCGTACGTCGATCTAATTAATCTAAAGAACGAGTGAAAATATAAAAGAAATAAAAAGAGATATGAAGAAGGAGAAGCTGTCGAACGCGTTGATCGCGTTGGTGCGACCAGAGGCAAGCACCTCGACTTCGAGTAGCTTAGCCAGAAGGCGAACAGCTACTGTCCTTGGTTCCAGGAGATGGTGGCAGGGTGGTTGTTGGGCAACCAGAAGCCACCAGGAGGCCTACCTTCGACGACTCTACGCGAGAAAGAACGAACAACATACCGCGAAAGGTAATGCCGAGGATAGGAACGTCGAGGTCGAAGGTCGAAGGTCGGAACTTGGAAATACTTGGTCGCAGTCTCCTCAGATCGTTTACGATTTACCAACGAACTGTGAACATTATCTCGACAATTTTTTGAAGAATCGTAAAAACGATATTACCGAAGTCGACGTTGATGTTGTTGACGAACAAGAGGAGGACGTTGTTGGTGTTATAGTCGGTTGTCCGGCCCTGACGGCCTCGCGTGCCAGTCCCACGGAGAAGTGCGTGGAATACTTGAACGGTGCTCATGACGCGACAACCACGGTGAACTTTGAAAACGATCGTCGCGAGCCCAATCGTATCAACGAGTGTGGATCCTTGCATTCTTGTTACGATGTCACGGAGTAAGTTTTACGTCAATCAAGAGAAAGTTTTCATTGGAAATATCGGTGACATCATATTTACATATATTTTAATGATTCAGTGCTGTTTATTACAAAATTTAATCTATATTCGTTCTAAGGACAATATCTGAATTCTTCTATTTTGACAGCATATAGACTGATTATTGGAATAGATTGTTTCGTATTCTAATAGCAGAGAAATGAGTTTTCAATATCGTGTAAAATAAGTATTGAGTTCGTCGATGAATAACATTAGAATTATCATTATTTTATAACTAAATAAATAACACCAGTATCTTTCCTGTAAATACCGATTTTAGATCATAATAGCATCGTTTTGAGTTATTTATTGCATACAAAATACTAGTATTATTTGTTTCGATTTAAAATATTCAAATTTCAGACATTACTCGTCACCTGACTGAATGTAAATTAATTCTCTTTCTCATAAGAAATTGAAATATATATACACACATATACTGCATTAAATTGATACATAAATAATTGTCGTTTCATTGTAATAAACTTTTTATTTATATAACACGAATTAAATGAAAATTAACGTATCCAAAACACTTCTTATTATTTCTCAAAAGACAATTTCATAGAATGACAGATTATTAAGATAAAATCTTCGAATTCTAATCGATGGCATTATTCTCGCTTTTCAGAAAGGTTTGCAGGAGCTGCAGGTGTCCGAGAGAAGAACATCAACGAGTATCGACGGAAACAGGCGGCCCATCTGGATTGGGTCTTGGCCCGGGCCCTCCGATGGCGATGGCAATGGCGTTTCAAAGTGGTGCCGGGGCAGGTTCCCATCAGGAACCGTTCAAGAGCCCGGTGCAAGCGGCACCAGCTGGTCTTGCACTCCAGGAAGCTCTGATGCATCATCAGAGGCACTCGCAGAGCGACGATGATAGCGGATGCGCACTCGAGGAGTACACGTGGGTACCGCCTGGCCTAAGGCCTGATCAGGTAAGGAAGAATGGCTAGCTTCTCTTCTCAGATTCTTATCTGAAGCTTATATATACATTCACCAAGCGAATACTTTTTATCTTTTTCTTATTCTTCTTCTTATATCCATCTCGAGTTATTAACATCGTGTTTAAGGTTTCCCCGAACGCGCCCTTGAAACTTACACCTCGTTTTGATGGATAACTGCAATTAACGACAGCTCACAAATATTTTGTTTTCTTCTTCTTCTTCTTCTTCTTCTTTTGTTATTATTTATCATCGGCTCGATAAAACTCGATAAATACTTTTCATCGCGATCACGAGTACCTATGTTGTTTACATTTACATTAACATTTTTTAAATGTAAGGGAAAAGCCGATAGATAAGCATTTGCTTACGCCTCCTCACTTAAGTCTTTCCACATTCTAATTATTTGTATATCTAATTACAATTTTAACAGGACTAGACTGAAACTCGCTCATTTCACGATCGGTTATACCGCTGCGTGCATACCCATTAAACCGTGAGAGCGCAATTTAATCCATGAGAACACCACCGCGATAGTATACTGTATACTTATACAGGATGTTGCAGGAGTAACGCGCGAAGAAAATGCGCCGTGGAAAATTGCTGCTCGAGCGCGACTACTTATTAGATTAGACTGCTTTTTAACGCGAGATCGATTTCGTTCCGTTACCATCGATTCTCATTTATTCAAATATGCATGGCAAAGGTACGTGTTATCGTACATCTTCCAACATATCAAAAATAATAGACATTTTCTTAAGAAAATTACTTTTCCATAGCAATGATTATATAATAATGTAATATCTTATAATACTCTATTTAAATGAAGTCTATTAAATAATAAAGTATAGTATAGTGCAAATATTTATTTACTTTATTAACCAATGCATTTTCCTAGTATGTATGCGCTCTTCGTATATGAATGTTCATTCCTTTAATTTGATTTTTTTTTCGCTCATTTATCATTAATATATCTTTTCACTCAGACTCATAAATAATTACCAAAAAGATTGCATCTTTTTACCACCTCTCTGTAAGTGGTTGGTAATGTTGGTTTTTGTAATATCTCTCTTTCTCTCTCTGTTGTTTTATAATTTATATTAAATGTTTAATTAAATGTAATATGTGTAAATAAACGTAAAATTAGAGTACTTCTCTCTAAAATGTAAGCTTTCAACATAATAAAACAATATCGTTTTCGTTACATTTTTCAATTTTTGTCCCTAAGATAAAAATAACAGATCTTTTCTGATCGTTTTGTTTTTATTCAAAAGTATTGTTACGTTAAGCGGTTAATCAAATTTGGTAGTTCGCATTTTGAGATCGTTGTTATAGTGTATCGATAATAAAAAAAAAAGTCTATTCGTGAACGTTCCAGGTGCACCTGTACTTCAGTAGTCTACCAGAAGAGAAAATACCGTACGCGGGTAGTGCCGGTGAACGGGAAAGGGTGAAACAACTGCTTCAACAGCTACCGCCGCATGATAACGAAGCTAGATATTGTAGCGGGCTTTCGGAAGAAGAGAAACGTGAATTGAGAGTATTTGCGGCACAACGGAAACGGGAAGCTCTTGGTAGAGGACATGCAAGTCAATTGGAGAGGCCACACACCAGCGGATGTCGAGAATGTTCGAGGCCGATCGCGACCGGTGAAATGGCAGTTGCAGCAAGCCGTGCCGGTCCTTCTGCCCTTTGGCATCCAGCCTGCTTCGTTTGTTGCGTTTGCCGGCAACTTCTCGTCGATCTCATTTATTTCTGGCGAGATGGAAGGATCTATTGTGGTCGACATCACGCAGAAACTTTAAAGCCACGATGTTGTGCCTGCGATGAGATCATTCTAGCTGACGAATGCACCGAGGCCGAAGGCAGAGCCTGGCATATGAGACATTTCGCATGTCTCGAATGTGATCGGCAGGTAAAATTTAGATTTAGATTCGTTTCATATCATTTTAATTCAAATCAAATATTTAAATATTTGTTTTTTTTTCGATTTAAATATCTTCAAGTATTTAATGCATTCGATCGACACAATGCCACGGAAAAAAAGTAATTGTAATTATTTTTTAATACTGTCTTTCGTATTTTTAAAAGATCCTCGAAATATCATTTCAAATAAATAATTCAAGCAGATATCTTTTAGATAATTTAATACATTATCGGCCTATATATATATATATCACGAATATACTCGTAATTGCACATTCAATCGATTCACGTAATATTATTAAAGTATAATTATTATATTAGTTTTTATTATAATATAATTTATTGTGTGTTTGCTAGTGTTTTTAATGAAAACTGTAGCTACTGTAGCTAACATTTTCAGATTTTTACTTATCGTTAAAAATAAGAAAAACATTTCTTTATTTTTAATAGCATTGATTTTCTTCTTGTTTTCTTGTCTTATAAAAATAACTTTAGAAAGATTATAACCATTTAAAATACAATTCAACTAATGATATATTTACAGCTTGGTGGTCAGAGGTACGTTATGAGAGAAGGACGACCATATTGTCTTCGTTGCTTCGATGCCTCCTTCGCCGAGTATTGTGATAGTTGCGGCGAACCGATCGGCGTCGACCAAGGTCAAATGTCGCATGAAGGTCAACATTGGCACGCGACAGAGGCATGTTTTTGCTGTGCAACTTGTCGTACCTCGCTTTTGGGCCGTCCCTTTCTTCCTAGACGTGGTGCTATTTATTGCAGTATAGCCTGCAGTAAAGGAGAACCACCAACAACTCCAAGTGACTCTTCAGCTGGTCCCCCACCTCCACCTTCTTTCCTTAGGTAACTATTATTTGAGAATTAATAGAAACTTGCGCGATTCTTTCTGCCAGGTTAATATTAAAAACTGTTGAGGAATTATCATAAACGATCAGTCATTAAATCTAAAAAAGAAAATCTGTCCTCTTTTAAATAGGAATTGTTTTTTTTTTGTAGAGGTAGAAGACAAGCAGCAACAACCAGCGAAGGTTCCTCGAGTCCACCGCCACCTCCACCTCCTCCACCACCAGGATCTAGACACGTTTCAGGATCGCTACGAAACTCGCCAAGATTGACCAGGAAACATCAGCAGGTCTCTTCCTCGATAGCGACAACCCCAACACAGAGTACCTTGAGTCCTGAATTCCCTACGGAGGGATTTCCCACTAGTGGATCTAGGGGTGGAGGTCTTGATAGGGTACTTCTTGAAAGGAATCTCGAGAGATTGTTACAAGAACGTGGCTCTCATCCTGAAGAAAATCGTAGCGATTTGGGAAGGTATGATTACGATATTAGAAGAATTAGAAGAATTATTTATTGTTCGGATAAAAGAGAGCCTAAACACACGAATTTGATTTGTAGTAATTATTTTAACACTTCTTCAGTCCTTATACTCATCCATCTTTTTTCTTTATTTCTTATTTCTTCTTTATTCTATGGTATCCATCTATCTACTTTCTCCGCTAATATCGTCCCTTCTTCTCTTAATATATTTAATAATTTTGGATAAAAACCCTTACCCTATTATTAACCTACAATTAACTTTCCCTAATGCTCTAAACTGTGTGTCAGAATGAAGTTTGTCGGTATTTACGATGCGCGCGCATAACGATATGAAATTAACAGTATGAATATAGAACATACATGAATAAAATTAAATAAATAAATTAAAAAGATTTATTTTAACAGGCTAATGCAAGCAAGGGACCGAGAGCCACTCCGATGCGTTCAAAACTGTACACCTTCCCATGCTTCAAGTATGCCCGAACTTCCTGCACCTTCATTGCGAGCTTCATCTTCTACGTCGGTGCCAGCTACGAGTGGTATCGCAGCTGGTGCATCAACAATTACGCTTGCTCAAGAATCACCAATATCACCAACGAATCTCGCTGCGAGTCAAACAGATCCACCGACGCCTACGTCGCGACGCGTACGATTCCAAGGTGATTTAGATGTTCACGATCATGGGGCACCATCGTCGAGTAATATACCTCTTTCACCAGCAAACGATACCAATTCATCATCCTCGCCATCTCCACCACCACCGACAAGCAATCCTTTGTCCAGGTCGAGCGTTCCTCGATCGAGAAGTTTGCAGCCGGAGGAGGTCGCCAGTACGTCGACTTGGGGTGCGTCGAATTCCTATCGTTCTTCATGTATAAATGGAAATTTTACACGAGTTTACTGTAAATCAACGTAATTCCTGGTCGTATACTCGTTCTCTATAAAAGACATTCCAAGAAGTTTGCGAATTCCTCCATTGTCTAAAATTACGAGTACCGGTATCTATACAAAAATTCTTCTAATTCTTGACAATTATAAGATTAATACTATATTCACTTAAGAGATTAAATCGAAATTCTTTAACAAATTGATGAATCCTCTATAATCCCGAATGACTTTGAAGTCATATATCAGATATCGAGAATTTTTTGTTCCCAAATAGAGGGTTCATCTTGTTATATAATTTCTCTTTTTAACTATTATTAATTTTAATTTGAAATGTAGAAGAAAATTTGTAATCTTTGAAAATTTACAATTTATTGTTAAACTTGTATTTAGAGATTGATATTTCTTGATTTCATATTACATACATTTTTGTATAATCGCGAAGAAAATTTGAACTATTGAGAATTAAACTTACTCTCCTAAAGTGTATTATAAAATTATCTATGCGAATATTTATTTATTGTAATTGCAATGATTTAATAGAAATTGTTAATTAAAATAACGAAGTATCGATATCAATTATATTCTATTCTTAGCATAATAAAAATGACATAATATGTATTCGTATCATTAATAGGTGCAGCAGGATCATCGAGGTCAAGACTGGAGGATACAGAGGATGCTGAAAGTTGCTGTTCGACTTGTAGTTCTTCAAGTAGTTCCGATGAAGCTGCAGCTTATGCTCTACCTCCTAGAAGAGCTTATGGTGGTGTCCGTATTTCTTACGTCCCGAACGATGCGGTTGCGTGCGCGCGAAAACGGACTCAACCGTCTTCTTCCTCGTCGAATCAAGCACAAAAGGACACCGAAAAATGCGTCGTGTCTTGATGATCGTGCTTCAAAAAAAATATCCGCATTTATTCGGCGGTTTTGTGTTACGCTTATAACGTTTGTACGATCGATGGATCTCTCCCTCTCTTAGTGTGCGTGACGAGAAAAACGAGCTAAGACTTTAGAAGAAAAACATAAGAAAAATAAAACAGTTCCTAAGCGTTACAATAGTGTACGCTTTTCAGTATCTTCCAGAGCATAGGCATTTTCGTATCTCGCTCTCGTTAACATTTGTACAACTTGAAAATGCAATCTTTTTTAAGGCAAGTCGTCTCTTTGTGCATGTGTATGTATTATTGCATACTCAAATAGAAACATTAATAGAGATTTATTAGAATTTTTCACAACTATTGTACAATTGAATTTCTCTCAGTATATATATATATATTCTCAGTAATTTATTCTAATTCGAAGCAATGGCCTAATCGAATTCACCCTAAAGACAATTTACTCATAGTTATTCCTAAACAAATTCTAGATACTTGGAAACGGTCTACTTCCTCTGAGAGAATCCTCAGATCATTTCCAGACTCGCGCTCGCAACGATATATACACAATGCAACAAAAAATGGAGACATTTTGGAATAATCCGACTGATGATTTTCTTCCAAATAAGCTGTGCCAGAAAATCTCAGTGACGTATTTGCCTCGCGGCCATAAACCCTCGTCTATTTTTATTATCCTCGTTGATGTACCACTTGATGATGATAATAATAACAATAATGATAATGATGTTACTTTTTTAAAGAAGATCGATGCTTCGATTAAAGATTTTTATTTGAATAAACCCCCCCCCTCCCCATCTTTTACAGTTCATTCTTCAAGAATTTCTGATGACTTGAATTATAAACGTAAGTATCATTAATATTTTTCTGGAAAAAAAAATTGGACGTATATAATGAATATAAAAATATATTTTATAAGGGAACGAGCAGAGAAAAGAAACAAGGGAAAGTAGATTATCCTGTTAAGGACAAGCATCGTTACACAACCATTCTCATCGTGGAAGGGTCACATGCTTTTCCCCCTCTAAGACCATTGCATTCCCACTCGCTAACAAAGATCTCATTAATGAATTCTGGCGACATAATTATGACAGTTTTTAGACACGATCATGGCTTTTTTTTTGTAGTTTATTTAATGAATAAATAAATTCAATAAAATTTCTTTTCGCGATAAAAGTAATCTAATATTATACAATATATCTTTTAAATAAATTAAAATAATGAAATAAAATATATAATAGTAATATATGCAAAGTATTTTTGAAAATATATTTAAATTACAGTATGTGTAATATAAGTGATTAGAATTACATCGATTCATACAAAAAACTGCTACATTATTATTTATACTGAACAAAAAATATTTATTCAAAAGTCGTTTTAATGAGAAACAAAAACTAACAAAGTCAATACCATTTAATTTAATAATTATAATTATAATATTTCATATTTTTCATTTTAAAATATGAGTCTCACGATACAGTCTTGCTAAAATATTATGGGCCCACGATGTCACGACTCCAAATATTCGCTTTTTTTTCCGTTCGGTAAAGTACAATTACTCCAACGAAATAAGTCAAAAAATAGACAAAAATTAATTTTATACATGATTCACTTTATAATATAAATAAATGTAATATAAAATAAATCATAAAATATTCATTTGTTCTATTTCTTGACATATTACACTGTCACAATTGTTTGCACGTATAATACTAAAAAGAAAAAAAATCAACAAAAATAAGTGGAAGTTTTTTTTAATAGAAAAAAAAATTGCAAAATAAAGTTGAATTAAACGGAATGACAGATTATCGATCGATCGATCAGTCAATCGATCGATCGATGATAGATCGAGCACATCCCATAAAACATGGATTAACGGAGCACAAGGTATTCCGTTGAATGCGCAACTTTTCGCCGCTCTGGTGCGCTCGTTTGCAGAGAGGCTTTCTCCATGGCTTGGAATGTGGCCTCTCCCTCTGGTTCGCTTCGAAAACAACCGTCTACGTGTCCATATAGCTTGTACATATTATTCTGCAGCTTCGTCCTTCCCATTCGCTTCTACTCGAGCGCGTGTTTAACTCTACGTTACGATCTCTTCACCCCACCTTTGTGACTAGTTTTCTGGTATGCTAAAAGACGCGTACCTTTGAGACCATTCATCGGTACTTTTACGACATAGAATAATTTTTTTTTTCCACCTTCGAAGCAAATTCTTTCTTGTTTTTCTCTTGTGTAACTTGGTAATGCAAGAAAGTACAGGCTTTAATATCTTAATTAGAACGATCGTCTTTCAGTATCAATTTCTTTTTAAATGCTATTGGGAATCCGATTTCGGAAAAACAAATAATTAGTTTAGGATAGTTTTAGCCAAACGTGGATAGTCTTTTTTTTTCATATATATTTATAATAATATAATAAATATAATAGAATATATTTTCATACACTCGATGCGAAAAAAATTTCATTGTTAAATGTTATTTCAGAAAAAGAAGCGGCCAATTAATGAATTAGTAATCACAATAAAATATCGTAAGATTATATGATAATGCACATATTTTTTAATATTATATTCGACCAATCAAATCAGTCGGTAAAGTAAATTCCGTTTGACAACTCATTAAATTATAATATCATAATAAATGCAGCAGATCTTACGAATCAGGGGGGAAGCGACTTATGAATATTAATTATAATTTGTTATATGTAGAAAAATCAACCTGATTTCTGTCATGAGTAATAGGTTGAATACGCGAGCCGACATTCTTGAATGGAAAATCGGAGTATAAACGTTCAGAACGAGATTTTTCGAACGAGTTACCAGCGAGCTCAGCAACATACTTGATTTGAAAGTCGTACCTCGTAATCTCTAAGAACGTAAAAATTGTTACGAATAGCTCGATTGAGTATATATGTATCCTTGTAATAAAAAACGGAAAACTATTTCATGAGAAAATTACAGATTTTAATACAAAAGCATATTTATGATAATTACTATACAACGTATTTTATATCAAAAAATATATACATATATGTTCAATTTTTCTTTCATATTTATCTCATTATATAAATATATAAATAACTATGATATACCACAAATTAAAACGAGTACGATGGTCCGTACTGTTGTATTAATATCATCCGATAGAATGATTTAATATTATTACTATTAATTAAAATTTCTTATTTTATATTAGTTTATTGATAATTATTCTAATATATTTATTTTATTTTTATATATATATTTTTTCCTTGTAATGCTATAAACAAACAATAAGCCATTAAAAATAATTAAAATTTCTTGAGATACATAAACAATAATGTTGTCCTAAAAGAGGATTAATATGATTGTAATATTACTCTTATGAAATGTTAAAAATAAAGAAAAATATATAGGAGAATTAACAAAGAAATGAATTAATACTTTAGATGACTAAAGTGTTATTAATAATAGAATCAGTGATATAATCGATAAATTTACTTTGAACGTATCTATGTAAGTATGCATATTTATCAGTCATATTAGTATATTTCATAAGCATAAATGCCATACAATTTTAATATACAATATTTTACGTATATAAAAATTCACTATCTAATGATAATATTTTTTCGAAAGAAAAAGAATAAAGCAAGGATCTAAAGAGTGCCACTCCTATTATCGATAGTTTGTGTACTACAGAAACGAGATGCATCTTCGATAACAACGTGACACCTTCTCATCGGATAGTCGAACATCCTTTTTATTTTGTACGCAGTGCAATTTCCTTAGGAATGGAGTAACATCTTTACGAGCGATAGCGTTCGCATACTGCGCGCGGTTCAAGGATATTGAGTACATATTCACAATTAAGTATTGCGAAAACTCCGCCCAAGTAACGCGTTGGTGGTTAGTTTAAAACCGGGAGACACGTCAGTTATCGATTAATAAATCATATTCCATGAGAACATCGATTATCATTATTATCGTTTACACTTATAAATCCATTTCAATTTAATTTCAACTTTAATAAATAGCATCTGTTAAGGAAATGAAGATTAAATTAAAGTATCTTTTATTCGAACATTTAACTTATCATCATTATTTTAAACACAATTTTTATGGTAATTTTATCTGAATTATTAGATAGTTATTATTATAGATCATTAATTATTTTATTATTATCACATTTTTATATTCATAAACCATAATTGTTAGATTAATAATTAGTATTTTATATATAAATAAATAAAATTTATACCTTTATCTAAAGAAAAATAAATTTTGTATATTTTATAAAATTAATATTATCTCTCTTATCGAAAAAATGTTTAATATTTTTTATATTGAAAATTTCGACAATACTTATTGATCGATCCAATTATATTGGTATTATAATTAAAAAGAAAAAAAGATGTAAGAAGAGATTAGATATAATTCAATTGCCTCTGTTTTATTGTTTATCAAAAATCTCAGAATACAATTATAGATATATCGAAAGTCACGCTTCAAGGATGTCCCATCCGGGAAACGACCTTCAATTTACATATTCCCATGTCAAGAACCATAAATACACCTGCTAAAGGTCGACTTCGGAGTCATTCATTCAGTTTCTCTCTCGTTTCTTCTCTCGTTCCCTTCTAAATACTCTCCTAAACTGGAGAAAAAAGAAAAAAAGGAAAAGAAAATAGAGAGAATAAAATAATGAAAGAAGGCATCCTTCCAACCGTTAATATTTCATTTCACTTTTACATGAGAAAACAACCTTTCTCTTCGTAACCATCCTATCGTTCCCACGATCATCACGCAACGAACGATTTAAACGGAACCGAGTTTTGTCGGAGCACGAATGGGACCACGATGCTTCCAGTGGATTACGAAGAAAACAATGAGGAAGATCGATAGGGTACAATTCATTGTTCCAAAAGTAACAAATTTTCTTATGGGAGACATTTTCACGAGATTTGACACATCATTCAAGTAACAATAACCAAGTATATATATATCTATATACATTTTCGTCATATTCACGAAGAATAAGAGAAAAAAAGGAAATAAAGGATGTTGACATTAGTATTATACACGTTGCAAATATACTTAAATTTTTAAAAACGAACAAGGAAAACAGAATTACCTAGGTAGCTTCGAGAGTAGTGTGTTTGTAAAGAGAATAACTAGTGACTAACGCGAGAGAGTCTCTTTCGTTAGCAAAGTGGTGGGATAACCTTAGCTTCTACGACAGGTAAGTAAGCATAGCACACAGTACAGCGAACGTCTTAACAACATCTGGAAAAGAGGGGGGTAGGGAGAGAAATGGGGGAAGTGGGTAGAACAGAGAAAGAACGAGAAAGAAATAACGTGTGAGAGAGAGAGAGAAAGAGGAATAATAAATGAAGAGAAAGGGAAAGAAGAGGAAGAAGAAGAAGAAGAAGGTGAAGTTATGGAAGAAGGGAAATGAGAGGTGGGAAGGGGTGGCAGGGAGGGGGGTTCTCATTCTTCGAGGGCGCATTCGCTGTGTTCCACGCGAAAACAGTCAGTTCGAGACGAGATCCCGTCGTGTTACATTCTCTCTCTCTCTTTCTCTCTCTTTCTATATGTTTTTCTCTCTCTCTCTCTTTGTCTTTCTCGTTCACCTTCTTACTCATACACACACACACACACATACGGGTACGTCGTGACGTTGAGCAATCCGCGTGGAGAATCCGAGATCGACCTCCTTCTTCTCGATCTTTCTTAATCGAGACTTAACGCGTATTCTGGCTCGCGTTGAAATCACCAAAATAATTATTTTCAACCGATTTTAGTTAAACGTACGGAGAAAATACTCGAGCGTTACCAAAATGGCCGTGTACTGAACAACACCGGGCACAACTATCAAAGTGGTTCTACTCCAATAGCAACAACTTCAAGTCTTTAGAACGACTGACTACGACTTGTCATGATTTTCAACGTTTATTTTAAAAAGAGATAAAGGACACTTAGTCCTTTATTTTCTTTCTCTTCTTCTTGTTGTTGTTGTTTTTTTTTTTTTAACATCGGGTGTTAATTATTTGTATATTATTGGCTGCTCCTCCAATCGATCGTATAATTAAGGTGGACTTATATCAAGGTAAGAATAAAGAAAATGTTTTATTTACAATACGATATTTTTGTTGATGTTTCATGTTGGAAAAATGCTAAGAATATTTATTTTCTTTCCTCGTTCTTTTCTTTTTCTCTCAAACTATTTTATCTCGACAATAATTATAATATTTTGTTTTTAAATATCTATACAAAATGTGAATTATCTCATATGGACGGATTGATCAAAATTATTCTTAAAGAATCTTAATTATCTTAAAAGAATAAATATATTTAATGTAATTATTACAAAATAATCTCGTTTTTTATATGATACAACGTGGATAATAATACTGAATGGAAAAGATAATTTAAATCAATAAATCGATATATTTCTATATTGATTTTTAATCGTGTAATGAATATTTTAAAACTAATTGTTATCACTTTAAATAATCTAATAATTTGTTAAGTGAACTATAAATACTTTCTACACTTGTCATATCGTTATTTTTTATTTTTATACACTTTTTTACACATTTTTTTACTATTTATACTAAATTATATTTTTGTCTTACTTAAATATATCTTGGAAAGAGGATGCGTTATTAGTTGGTAGAAGAAACACATGATTCTCTTATATTCCTTTCGATTTTACTATTATCGCGTTCCTTGCAATTCTCTCTCTCTCTCTCTCTCTCTCTCTCTCTCTCTCTCACTCTCTCTCTCTCTCGATGTTTGCAATATTTCCTGAAGCGTCAGAAACCACTTTCATTCGTACTCTTATTGCGGTTGTTCTATCTCTGGTTGAACGAGAAATATCTTGGCGCGCAAGGAATCTCGATATATTGCAACGATCATGGAAGTATTTAAACATTTTTCACAAGTTCTGTAATATTATTTTCCTGGAACGAAGAAGAAAAATATTCCTCAACTTCTCTATATCTTTTATTTTATTTTATTTTATAATTTTATCGCAAAGTTTATCTTGTTTAATTACTATGACTAGGCCTCTTTAGTATTAATAAATATTATTTATCTTTTATTTTTACATGAATTTTTGTTCTTGTTAAATTTTATTATATTTGTGTGTTAATTATTTTGTAATACACACATAAAATATACATTATAGTTGCTACTAATGAAGAAAAATATTTTCATTGTGTGTGTTACAAATTTTAAATAATAATTTTCTTAGTAACGTGATTACGATTAATAAAATGGATGTGTGCGTGTCCAGAAACAAAACACAAAAAACAAAAACCGTGTGCTGTGACTCGAAAAAAATGATAAAAAAAAACGCGATATTTTTGATAGTATTGGATAGGTGTGAAAAGATATTCGCAGAGAAGTGACTCAAACCCGTAAAAGGAAGAGTAAAAATAAACACACACACACACACACGTACGAATATAATATAATACGATATATTTATAATAAAAGAGAGTATTGTCACTTTTTTACTAATTTATATTATCATTTCTATTTTTATTTTTTCATACGTTCTATATAGTATTTTCCAGTTATTCTTTTCTTTTCTTTTCTTTGTAAGAAGCACGAGGAACAAATTCCTTACGGAATGCCTGTGGCACGGAGGTTTCTCCACAGGAATCCAGCGCACGTTCATATCTCCGTCTGGTTTGGGCGGGAATTAAGAACAAACGCGTGCTTACTCTTACATCTCAACGGTACTTTTTTCAAAGTATTGAGAATTTTTTTCGGCACTCTACCAATAAAACAAATATTTGATATTTTACAAATGAAAAAAGTATACAAATATGCTTCATAATATGCGAGAAATAAGATACCTATCAAATGAGTTTTGCAAAAATCTATGAATCTATTTATCATATTTTGTAAATTTGTTAAAAAAACTAAAACTTAAATTTACTTTTTGTGAGTGAGTTTGGTGTAATGAAAAGATTCATTATTTTCTATTTTTTATCAGTCAAATTGTTGTCACTCATCGTTATTTATGACAACCATGCTAATTTAACACGTCTAATCAAATTAACTCACAAAAAAATGATTAAAGAAAATTATTAGAACTCTTGTAGTTATTTACGTACAACAAAATGTATTTCGTAATGTTTAAAAGATCTATAGCTGCATTTCAGTTATCTCGTTTTAAGATTTATAAGCAGGTACGCACACGTTGCAAAATATCGATTTCCTGCACGTAACCCGAGAAATTTCTTTGCCGATCAACAACAAGAATCGATAAAATTGAGTAAAATTATTTTCTATCGATTTCCGTCTATGCTCTTCCGAGAAACGGTACTTAACATACTCTTTTTTCTCAACATTCCTTTCGCATATCTTCATAGCAGATACAACGATCAAAAACCATCAATAAGCATCGGTTTTTTTACTCGTAAATTTCGTTTCACATATACTTGTCAAAATAATTTTACCCTAAATCTATATAATTTATCATGTTGTTATGATATTTTCGAAAACAGATTTCTTGATTTACTTTTTAGTATGTTTTAGTACCTCTCAATTATATATATTTATATAAATATCTATGTGTGTCTTATATGATATATAAAATTTGTTTTAATGATTTATTTTAGAATAAAATTATTAATACTCTAAAATAATAAATCATAAAATCATTTTTTTTTAATTTTAACAAACAATTAACTTAATCGTATCTTGTTCCTTTTTTATTTTTATCTACTTATAAGGTACGGCATTATTATCATATTCGTAAATTTCTTTTTTTCACTAAATTATAAAAACGGAAATATATATTATATACTTTCGATCGTGATTATCATTCTTTAAAAGAATCCAATTATCAGAAGATAAAATATATTTTATTAATATATCATAGAAAAGTATTTATCTTTCTCTAAAGTTTTACTTTTTTTCCTAAGTATAAAAATACAAATACATATTAATAATTGTGTAAAATATCGAATGATAGATAATTCAAAATTAGATGTTAAAATGGTCGAGAATGAGGAACTAAATAGAAAGTATACATTAGTGAGAGAAGAGGTATATAAGTATGTATTTACTTATATACATACCTATATATGTCTTCGACGAGCAGAGCGAAAGTTTTCATGATTCCTTTTGCACGATTACAACGAACCTGCCAATGAAACTATAGTAGAAAGAATGGACTTTCTCGAAAGAAGACAGGACAGTTTTTTCATTACCATATCTTCAGGCTAGTCGTTTTTCTCGCACGTAAATACGTGAACGATATTCCAAAACCAAAAATGGTTATGTCTGCTAAAGACTCTTATTTTGATTCTTACAGACTTTTACAGACAGTACGTGCTTATTTTCGTTTCAGTTTACGATCCTCGTAATTTAGAAAGAATACAAGAAAGAATAATTCGTTATTTATATGAGTGTGCGTGAACTCGACAAATAATTTAGGTTTATCGTTTGAGAAATTTTTCATTCTTATAAGGTAAAATACATCAAGAAAAACAGTAGTGTATAATAAGGAACAAAAAAGATACTATAATTATCCAACCCTTTTTTATTTATTTATTTTTTTTTTTATTTTATTAACTTTCTATATTTATTCGATCGATATAGTATATAGATTAAGAGAATGTCTAATTTTTTGTTCTGAATTCTGCATAGAAATTTATGATATAATGTACAACCTAAAATGAATAATTGCTGAAATATTTATAAATAAATTTTTATTATCACAAGTGTTCGAAATGTTTCCTATTACAATCAATGCACTTTTGTAATTTTCTTATCAAAAACGTATGACGTTTTCATGCGATTCTGCAGTTATTGCCGTACTGCATTAATAATACCACATTGACGAACGTTTTTGTAGTGGCACTTCTTCTAATAGATTTTTTAGCATTCTCAGACAAAAAAAAGTGGAGTACTTTCGATCTATTAACGAGCTCTATTAATAAAATAAGGTCCAACGATTTGGTGACCAATTATGCCACACAAGACATTCATGCTCCATCGATGTTGATGGTCTGTTTTATGCATTCAGTAAAAATTTTCTCTATCCTACTAGTGCATATTTTTTTTGAATATACATCTCCACGATTTGTGAATTAATTCTGAACGAAATCGTGATTACAGACACGTTGAATTTTTAGCAATGTAATGCCGAATAATTTATTTGTAAATATTTCAGCAATTATTCATTTTAGGCTGTACATAATATCATAAATTTTTATGGAGAATCCAGAAATAAAAATTAGACATTTCATTTAAAAAAAAAAAAATCGATGACTTTGATATCTCATTAAAAAGATAACCTTCAAACAAAAGTTTTCTTTACCATTACATCAACCCTCTAATATAGTTTAACTATGCAGAGGAAAAATGTTGTCATACAATGCATATTTTACGAATTGTTTTAAGACATCACCTTCCATGACTCACCCTGTATACAACATAAAACTTATATATCCCTACTACAAAAACGTAATAATATAATACACGTTTATTTGCAAATTCCAAATATTCGAAAAAATTAAATTCTCCCCCAATATATAAATATTTTTTTACATTTTTATTTTTAAATAAACAATCCAAAAATTGATTTCAAAGAGAAATATTTATACAATATATTATTTCATTTTGATATTCCTATTCTATAAGGATATTGAAATTCTCTCTTCAGAATATGTAAATATATTTGTTTTTTTTAGATTTCTTTTCAAGGAGGTATATCTTTTTTGATTTTCTAACGATATTATTGACCCGTTCTAATACCAACTAGAAACCAGTCTAGAAGCGTGCCATGATACTTACCTACTCGTTATGTCAATGAGAACGATGTACGGCATTGGAGTCGATTGGAATGCCGTGTCGCGTCGGTACGTTTTCCTCAGCACACACGCCGAAGGAGGACGTTCCTCCCCTCATCCTCCTCCTCCTTCCTCTTGGTCTTTCTCTTCTTGAACCTTATTCACGAGGAGGAGAGAAGAATCCAAGCTTCGTAAGTGGTCGGTCGCCAGGTTGCTTGCTTGGCTTGCTAGCTCGCTGCATACTCACTTCCAAGCAATACCCATATTCATCCTCTGTGTCTTTCACTTCGTTCGTCCCTGTGTCCATTTTTCCTTCCTTTTCTCGTTTATCTAGCTCTCCTCGACCAAGCCTAACTGCTAAGAGAGGTAGATAGTTAAAAAGAGAAGGAGAAGACAAAAAATTAAGGACGCGCGAACGAGCAGTATAAATACTATCGGGTTAGGTAACACCAGGTTCACTCACTCACGCATTACTTTTAAGTTAATCAAATTATTACGACCGACGTTAAGATTTAAGAAACTAGTATACGATATTTTATTCGATATTGATTGATTTTTCAATTGATAACAATTTAAAGAAAATTATCTTATAATTAGACCACAATAAAATTCTTCGTCTGTTATTTAATCGACTAGTAAAACGAGTATAATAGTTAATGATGTGATAGTATAAGAAAAATTCATTACTATACGATATTTGTAAAATTTCCTGAGTTGTCCATTATTGTTTTCGATCAAGGCATTCAAAATATGTTGTGCTTGATCATGACGCAATATCTGAGATCAAATCCAGTTGAGTGATTCGTGATATCATTTTATATTTATTTATCAAATTAAGAATCTTCCTTTTTTTCTCAATGATTTATTTCGCATTGACCAAGATGAAAAATTATTAACAATCAATTTACACAATTTCTACAAAATATTTTAATTATAGAATCACTAAAATCATTCTGTATTTTTATTTCTTTTCTTTATCTTTTAAATAAATACGTATTGTATAATATTGCAGTATACTGAGTGAGGTATTTAATACAGGTTATAATATATAATTCAATTGCTATCAGCAATAGAAAAAAATGTGTGTCAGATAAAACTTACTAGGTTCCGAGGTAGACATAATATCATGCTATGTATGTGTTACATATTACATAATAAATATGAAATATATATAAGATATTACCATAGTAAATATATGTTACCACGTTACGTTTTTACTTTTCTATTTTTAGTATTTGCATAAAAACAAAATGAAAAAAGAATAATAATAAAAATCTCAGCCTCAGATAATTTTAATTCTAAATCTTGTTAGATCAAATCGTTATCGATAAAATAAATAAATAAATGAATGAATGAATTAATCTATTTATTTATATTTCCTCAGGTCCATCTCATTGAAAGAAGTGGAGCTCGAGAGGCTCGAGTAAAGACGCCCATGCCGGACTGCGGGAAGAAATTGCAGGAAAAGAAGAAGAAGAGAAGCAAAAGGAGGTGAAAGGACGAGAAAGGAAAAAAAGAAAAGAAAAGAAAAAACGAGTAATCGTCGCGATCATCATCGTTTAAAATTCAAAACGAAGAAAGATCGTGACGTTAACGTAAACAAAAGAAAGAAAACGGTTCACCAAAATGGCGTCAATCATCGTCGCACGACTCCTAATTTTTCTTACTTTGATAACATTATCCTGGAAGATAGTAAATTCTCATGTCGCTTTAACGTTTCCACGGGCGAGAACATATGATTTGGATTTTCTAGACAATGGTAGAACACCTGGCCCCTGTGGTATGCCACGCGGTAAGTAACCAACCTTACGTAATATTTATGATGACCGAGATAGTAACTTAATACGAGAGTTGTGGATATGAATGGTACACGTAAGTAAATCAGAATGATTAATGTGAGAATAAATGCAACATCAAAGAAAATCGAATTAAATAAGTGATAGTAATTATTAGAAAACAAATAATAATGAACGAAATGAAATAAAAATAAACGAATAAATAAGGCGAATATTTGTTGTCAAAATATTGTTCAAACTGAAAGTTTTATTTCTCTTTCCAATCTTCTGGAATTTAAATATTGAGCACTGCTGCATGTAAATTCAACTTATAACATAATAGGATTTTCAAATTCTAATCATAAAAGTCTTCGAATTAGATAACATCATAAATTTAATATTTCATAACAATCTATTAAGATATAAATTCTCTCGAACCGTTTTCTAAATCTTACGTATATAATACTTTAAAATAACAGACTAAAATGAATAACCAAACAGGTGTTACCTAAGATAAACTCGCAAATACGATTTGTGCGATGAAACGTTCCAAAATTATTCTCTTAACCGTAAGAAATTCGATGAAAAAAGTATAATTTCTAGAGAATTCTATTATTATTATTTGAAAGAAAAAAAAAAGAAAAAAATTGTGATTAATTGACGATTATTTTGAAAGATCAATTGAACGATCCCAAGAATCACATGCATATGTTTTCGGTTTATAATACTTGATGCACTATACTAAGTATGTTCATCGGTGCAAAAAGGATTGGAAAGAGAAAAAGACAAGGTCTATGGGAAAACGACATTAACGCGGAGAGTCAATCTCTAAGATTATAAGAGTAGGGGTGCAGAGGGGGAGAAGGAGAGGGAGAAAGAAATATAGTCGAAGCTAGTTCGATACGAAGCGACTTTCTCTGAGAGCTGGTATGAAGGGAGCTGGTACCTCTAGTGTCTTGTACTCTTATGGGGCATTACCTTCCACATCATAGATATATCTATACACTTGTATATGTATATTTCTTGGCTCTTGCATGTGTGAATTTTCCTTCGAAGACACACACGTGGGGTAGTATCATTTATATCCATAAGAGAAAAATGTTCATAATTTATTCATTTTAATTAGAAATTAGTTGAAAAGAAATATTAATTGTTTTCTCATATTAGAGACCTATATATAAACATTAAAAATTATAATAAATTATATAAATATATTTTGAATTTAGAAATGATCTCACAATGATATTAAAGTAAATCAATAAAAATATAATAATATACTATATATACATATGCATATGATCATTGACGTATACTTCAAATACATATAGAGGACATTACAAATATAACATACCGGTTGAGTATTGCAACGTTTTACTAGAAACTACTGTACGTTTGTGCCTCAATTTATCGCGAAAGTGTTAGTAAGCGGTATATAATGAACGGTATAGTACTTTCCGAGCAACTTTCCGTTCACTATATATGTACGCATACATATATGCTTCTATAAAGGTATGCTTGAAATGCCACATTCATGTACTCACAGTCTTTCTTTCAAAAACGAATCAAAAAGACAGATAAAATATACAATAATGTATAATTGTCAAAACAAGTTCATGTATGTTTGAAAAACTAATTGAAGTAAATATTTGAACAAATTTCTTATTATTCTAATAATCAGATAAATTTGACACCCTTAGAAACCCCACACAACATTATTCTACTATGTCATCCGTTTTCCATATTTTTAAATGTAATCGAACCCAAGCAAACTCTTCAATATCTCGACTCGAAAATTAATAAACTTACACCACTTTTAAAATAAACAGCTCACTTAAAAATCTTGACAAAAATCTTTCGAAACACTTTATATAAAATATGTGTATTTATTGTAGGAGTATATTTCTCGAGCGAAAAACGTAAAACGGGCAGTTCAGTCTTTAGACATTCTTCTTTTCCATTATAAAAAATCGTACTACGTCTCAGTTTTGTCAGACCAGGCAAAAACATTCCTCTCATAATTTAATCGACAGGCTGTCGACACTGGCCACTGACTTGTTATGTGTGAGCAACGTGCCAGGTAGGGAACTCTCGGCTTTCCTTCCGGGACTTCACGTTCCGTCTTCCATAAAAGGTAGAGTTTGTTGTGAAAGGCGATGCCCTATAATCCCTTACCTTCGTATATAATAGGACAAAAGGTAGTAGTAAAGTTTTCCCTTGTCAAAATTCGATTCATCACTGTTTGAATTTTTTTTTCCTTAAAACATAAGCAAATTTATAAAGTTATCTACAATAAAAGGTGAAAGTCTAAGAAATACAATTTAAGAGATTGTTCTGGCCAACTGACACAAGAATAAAAGTATTTTCATGAATTTGTTTTTTTAATGAAAATGACGAATCTTGCTTTGACATTTCTTTTTTATCCTTATGATTACAGTTTAGCACGTATAGAACTAATTAATTTATTTAATAAGCACATCAATCATATAATATACTTTCTATTTTGAGTAGAATGTTTGAATATTCTAATTAATGAAAAATTTGCAAACCAAAGTAAACAGAAGAAAACAATAATTAGGATAATTATATAGAAGATTAACAATTTTCAATAATTTAAAATTGAATAAATTTCCTTTGAAGAATTTCAATTAAAAAGAAAAACTTCATTTTTATTAAGAATTGGGTATATTCCATTGTTTGGTATTGTCTGATAATTTTATGGATTAGTAATTAGTCACAAAATGAAAATCAAAAAAATACGAAATCTTTACCGCGTTTATTTAAATTTTAATCATTTTAAGATTTAGTAGATTTTTGAATAAATTGATCCAATTGTAATTCAAGTTTACATTAGAAAAACAAAGTTTCCTTATCGTGAGTTATCAAGTCTGGACGCGATAACATAAGCAAATAATATTTTCTCATTAATCGATAATGCTGAATGAAGGACTTTTATTTACGAAACAATATCGTTTAATAAGCACCTTAAAATGTGTACACGCGCATTTTTTTTGTCATTACGCAAGCCGTGCCAATTTTATAATTCCTCTCGTGTCCTTGATTACGAAAAAAAGCATAAAATTTCCGATTAGAATTCGATCGTTGTTGTTAACACGCAAATTCCTGTGGAACGAAATTACAAAGCCGTTAAACGTGCCAAGAAAGATATTCTACCAACCTCTCGTGCCATTGAAAGCATTCGACGAATTTAAATGACACGTATTATAACGGACTTCGAACGTCGACGACGCATCGTCGTCCGACTTTCTTGCTAACGTTCGTGAACTAACTGGACCTTGTTTTATTTCAGGAACCATTAAGACGACCTTACTTTCCGGAAGTAACTTCAACATCACGTGGCACCTATCTTATCCTCACAGGGTAAGTTTAAAATTTGATTATTATTACCAACAATTACGATAAAATTAAAAAAATGATTACACTTTATCTCTTTCAAATACAAATAATAATACTTCTCGTTAAAACAATGACTACCAAAGTAATTCTATTTAATTCGATATATTCATTTAATACCTCTCATAATATTTTATAGATAAAGGATTACAACAAAATTTGTTATTTTACTTTTTACATTACATTTTATAAATATATTTTATTCTTCTAATGCATTTTAGAGCTTTCGTGTAGTTTAATGATACCAGAGGACAATTCGTAATCGTACCTTTTACATTTGATTTTTCTTTTTTAATCTTTTAAATGCAACAAAAGAAATTTTCAAAGTGCTTTAAATAAAATCTGCAGAATTGATACCAGTCACCAGTAAACTCATGGGATCAAACGTGATGAAAATTAATTATAAACAAATTATTACAAAATTACAATCGATCTATTTTAGGAATACCATATCGAAAATGTTAATAACCATTTTTACAATAAGTTTCGATAAGAAAGTTATATACGTTGTTTAAGAAAAGAAATAGAAGTTATTCAGTTTTATTAAAGAAATGGTCAATTTTTTTTGTGAATCATTATAACTACATAAGGCTTTTTGAATCCTTAGCAATATAATAATTTACACAACCGATCACGATGTAGGAAGAATTGTTCGTTATGCATTTTTTATATATATTAACTTTTACCATATCTCTTATAAAAAGTAACGAAGCACAAAAAAAACTCGTGAAAAATCGAAACGTTAACCGTTACGCGAGGAATCGGATAGAATCATATCCGCATAGTATTATTTCACTACGATACTTTCTCTCAGTTCGTGCTAGGCCGTTTGCAGGTGCGTCATTAAAACTAAGAAACCAATGAAAGCGTTGGATCGTGTTCGACATTGACCGCGGATTAAATCGATTCAATTCTGATCATTTTGCTATTGTTTTCAATTATAAACTTCAATATTAAATACTTTTAATAAATGTACATGAAGTATATCATATATAACAACATTAACTTATAATATATTTTAAACAATTTGAACAGAAATCAATTAAAAGACCAAAGTCAAATGTTTCATAACCGTAAGTGTTGATACTTAAATATTATAAAACGATGAA
Organism: Polistes canadensis; assembly: GCF_001313835.1. Lineage (NCBI taxonomy): Eukaryota > Metazoa > Arthropoda > Insecta > Hymenoptera > Vespidae > Polistes > Polistes canadensis. Next base: position 341,823 of record NW_014569624.1, read on the forward strand.
CAATTACTTACACACACTTAAACCAGAGTAATAAATAATTTAATATCAAAACGCTGAATTAATTTCTATATCTATTGTAATAGATGGCAGATAAAAAATAATTTGATATTATAAATATAAATTATATAAATGTTAAAATTTTACTTGTAATATTATAATTTAAATTCAATAATGAACATTTTGTAATGTTATTTTTATTAAAATAATAATAATAATCAGATCCCACTATACATAACATTTTTAAAAATCTGGTTGACTGAAATCACCGTATATTATTTAATAAATATAACTGGTCTTTTTTTACTGTGGTATTCTCATAAACTCGCAAGTAAAGATTTTTTTTGCAAATGAATTACTTTCCTTATTTTAACTTAATAAAATAGATATCATTCTATAGCCCATTAAAAATTGAATGCAATCCAATATTAGGATACGACCCATAAATTGCGAAATAAGCTGATTTATCCTATATAAATTTGATAACGGTATAGAGAGGAGTTTTCAATAATAATTCCGAGATTCCACATTATTATTTTTAAATAATAAATTAAAGTGTGAGAGAAACAATCACGACTCGTAGGTTGAGAAAAAACACGCTGATTTATCTAATATAAATTTGATAACTATATAAGCTCTTTCATAATGTTTCCAATATAATTAATATATTTAAATAATAAATTAGAGAGAGAGAGAGAAATAGAGAGAAAAAAAAAGACATAAAAAGATCCAAAGAAATTTAACTGGACACTCCGATAAAAGATCTCTCTGTTCAATGTTGCATGCAAACGTTCATGCTATTCGCCATCGAGTTTAGATATACTCTCTTTCTCTTCACAAGTGCATTTAACATGCATAACACAATCGTACACAGGGCCGACTCTAATATGAGCCAGCAAATCGTCGTGAAAGCGCGCATTTCGAATTTTCTCGCTAGCGTAACGCGTAACGTTATCGAACAGAAATAAATTGATTAAAATATAGCTTTTTTCCATCATTCTAATTCATTAATGTTTTTTGTTTTTCCAAAGTATATTATAAAAAAGTACTTAACAAAAAAAAACAAAGTATAATGATCTATGGATGACTCGTTTCAAAACAAAAGTAAGAATATGCCATTATTAATTGCAAGTCTACTCCATTTTGTGTTATCTTTTATTTTTTTTGTTTCTTTTTTATCACGGAACTTTTTTCTCAGTTCGTTGGTGAACAACGGAAAGGTACAAATCTTCTGTCTTTTTAAATTAATTGTTATCCCACGTATCATAATGCTTTGAAAAAAGGTGTTGAACGAAGTGTCAAGAAACAAAACAGAAAGAAAAAATTTTATTCAACATATTTTAGGATATTTTGTATGTGAAAAATTATTATTATATTTATTTATTTAGTGAATAGAAATATTTTCGTTTGTTTTTCGATATTCTTAACTTTTAACCATGTCCTAGTTTAGGTATATGCATACATTCACGTCTAGGTGATTTTTAATTAAATTTTTTGTGTTTTATTATTAAATATACTCCTGCCACATATATATTTATATATATAATTTTTTATAATTATTTTCTTAAAGTTAATTTTAAGATCTCAGTTACACAAATATAATTGGCATATTATTTTAGAACCACCATGCGTTAGAAATGTAAAAAAACATCAATAAATTCTTGATTTATTTGAAAAATATTCAAGAAACAAGAATATATAAAATTTTTATATAATAATATGTCAGCAAAGACTGTAGATAATATTATATAACATCATCATATTATATACCATCTATGTTTAATCATATTTTATTCTTTTTCCGTTTCTATATTGCGTTTCGTAATAAACACACAACATAATACTGTATTAAATTAATAAAGATTCTTTCATTTCAATATAATCGTGAATAAATTGAACTTATTTCTCATGTTTATTCAATAATCAGTATACGTAAGACACGAATCCAGTTTTCTCATGATTACAAAAAAATCTTCATCTCAGAATAACTCGTAGATATTAAAAAAAAAAAAATGATAAATAACAAATCTTTCAAATAAAATAAACACAATCTTTAAATACAATTCAAAGATGAGTTCTAATGCAAAGAAAACATCAATCGAATCAACCTTCGAATAATCCTAAACCTTTTGATCCTTTCCCACCGTATATAGAAGATACAACGTTAATGATAATGACACACAATAATAACAATGAAAGAAATAAAAAAAACATAAACCGAATTGGGTGGCAGAGGAGTATGCTTTGGAGCTTCATATTATGCGTGACGAGTAGCTTTGAGAAGCGTAGGTGTGCAATACGTTATCAAATTGTCTATGAGCGTTCACTATAAAGAGAAAAAAAGAGAATAAGAGATAGATAGATAGAAAAGAACTACAGAGTCAGCCTACGACGACTACAACGAGTGTTCGTCGCTCAAGGTAACGCACGATGAATAATTCAGAAGCTAAGTTTTGCTGGTATGTGACATCCGTATATACTGTACATACACATATACAAGCTCGTATAGTATTGTATGTACTACTCATGTACTATGTAGGTAGGTAGGCACGTAGGTAGGTTGGTTGGTTAGCTGAAAAGGAGGTAGAGAAAAGATGGCTTTCCGTTGGTTAAATATGATCCTCTGTGTGTATTTGTGTGTGTGTGTATATGTTTCTATACATAAATACACGGCATCCGTTTCGGTGGTCGACAGGTATGTCGAATACCGTAAGTCGAATATCGTAGCTAACTCGTATTACCAAACGAATACATATATACCAAAGGTGACAACGTCTTTACTCGTATTCCAAGTCTTTGTGTTTTTTTTACCTGTTCCCTGATGATCTTACGGAATGTTGACCCGATGAAAATTCTTTTCGAATTGCCTCGGCATTCTCAATACCATTCGACTGTTTATTTTATGTTTGTTAACAAGATGAAATAGGATCTATATTATTTTTATAATGATATTAGGTATTTTTAATGATTATAGTAATTGGGTTATTTTTGTGAATTATCGTTACTTTTAAAAAAAAGAAGTTGGTATGATTTATTTTATATTTATTAAAATTATGTGTTTTCATTTATAAATCGTTATTATTTTAATTGATAATAAACAATAATTGTATGTTAATCAGTCTTTAATCTTTCCTATGCACTTGCAAAATAATAGTTCTAGCATTTGGTTGCATGTTTAATTCGAAAAAATAATCTGAGGAAAGAAAAAGACAGCATGTAAATTTGTAACAACCACAAGCGAAATATTTCCGGCAGAAAAATTGAGATAACCTATTGACTGCTATGTAAAGTAATCTTATACATTAAACTTATAGTGATTTTATGATAATATACCACGCCTTGTTGTTAATACATTATTTACCAGCTATTATAATACAAAAGTCTGTTACGTCTCATTATGGTTATTTTAATAACTGAATACAAAAATATTGAAAATCTTTTTGATAATCGTTTACATCAAAATTTTAAATAAACACTATCAAACGCTATAAAAGCCAGAATATATTAAAGACTTGTACAAATTTTATATTTTAATAACGCTTTATAGAATTAAAACATTTTTTTCATCAATTAATTATTGAAATAAAATGTTGATTTTAATACAGATTGTAAAGTATTTATGATTGTTCTATTGTCAAATTGGATTTAGATTAATTCAAGTAAATGTAAGTTAGATTATATTTATTTGAAATTAAGTCATAGAAGATACATAGATGAATGAGTACGTTCCACCCACCTCGAAGGTAGCCTTTACATAAGAACAAAGAGCCAGACGATGACCGCACAGTAATTCATTGACTCGTGCATCGATAGGTGCAGTATGTGTGGGATCAAATTACATGACAAATCGGTGACAGGATCTACCTTGAACAGTAAATCTGTTAGGGATTATATATTACATTGGTATAGATAAAAGAAATCTTACAATAACACGTACTATGAGACACAAGATTTTTGTACAGTTTGAAAATTTTTGAAACAATTGTATATCTCATGCTACTTTTAATATAAATTGTTCAAAAGTATGAATCGTTTTTCTTATTTTTTGAAACGAAAAAAATATAAAATTTTATATATATGGAATATCATTTTGTATTCATTGCATAATAATATTTTATTCCCGTATAACACATTCTCTCACGATAAGAATTATGGTGTTAAATGGAAATCATTTATATACAGCTATATGCACAAGATATTGAGTATTACAATTATTTCCTCTTGTTTTATTCCAGGGAGGATTTCGACTTCAAATACTTGATAGCCTCGACAGACCTTTGGTTGATTTAACACCCGTAACACAACACAGCGAGTTTGTTGAAGACGATGCAACGTGAGTTTTGTCAAAAACATTCTAACAAGATATCTCTCATGATCTTATAAATATCCTTGTATTATAATTTTCCAGAGCTCAAAGTTATCACGTTCAATTACCTCAAAACTTTACCTGTATCGACTGCACAATAAGACTCCTTCGGAAAGCTGAGGAATGGGGTTCTAGTTACAGGTTCTGGTCATGTGCAGATATCGATGTAAGTTTGATTAAAATAATATTAAATTCGTTATACTAGTAAAAAAAATGATCAATACAATTAAATGGACTTGAATAAAAAAAATATCAGGTTGGAAACACTTGCTTCTAGAATTATAACGATTCTGAATTTTTCTACAATAACTAGAGAAATAATGACATCAAATAACTTTGTTTTAGTTTATAAATTCCTCGTAATTCCTCTAACCATCCTTTAATCTTGATTCCTTGAGCATTTTCGTTAATCTTCAGATAATATAAATGATGCAAATGAAATCAGTTTGAACTTTGAACTGCGCAACTCAACGCGTTTGTTAAGTACCTTGCACAGTTGTAGTGAAAATCCTCATTTCTAGAAGCCAGTTAGGTTCGTGACAAAACCGAGGCAATAAATAAACGTAGTTTGTTACTCCTAAGCGATTTAATGAAATAATTTCTCCAGTCATTATAAAACAACTCCAAAACTTCGTAACTTCAGGAAATACATAAATGTTATAACGAAGTTTTCTTTAATTTTTCTGTAGATACTTGATAAAAAAATCTATAGAGAAGACTGCAGCGGGCATGGGAGATACCTTCTGGGCAGATGTAGATGCGATCGTTTCTATCATGGTGCAAGGTGCGAATTTAAGGAAGAGTGTCTCGACGATACGGATTGCGGTACTCAGGGCACGTGCATCGACAATGGTGGTACGACCGCACCCACTAAGCTCTGCTACTGCAACATCGGTTGGTTCGGACCAGGTTGCGCAAAAAGTAAGTTAAACAGATAGAAAAAGCATCCAGTCGACTAAAGAAATTTATTTTACGACATAAAACTAAACCTTACAATATTTGAGTAGTGAACATAGATGCAATATAAATGAGTCTTTCTTTTTTTCTCATCATAGTGCGTAGATACAATTTATATAACATTATATGCATAACATTTTAACACTTCTTATCATAACAACGTACGTAGCATGACTCTGTTCTAAACGAGTTACATGAAAAATTTATATATATTTTTTTGTATTCGAAAGCTGCAATAAACATTACATAATTCATTAGTTGGTGTTACCACATCAGGATGTTTCTTTGTATTATTAATCATAGCTACGAAGTGTCGGCAATAACGAAGATATTTAACTTTTCTTCTCTTTTCTTTTCCGTGATACTGTTAATTAAGTTTGTGCTCGTTTCATAATTCAGAATGAAAAAAGAGAAAGAAAAATAAATCAGAATAAAGTGGGAAAAATAATACGCGACACTGATAATAAATTTATTTTGTTTTCAGGATCACCGGTGAAAACGGTAGACTTAGATTTAGACTCTTACACGATGAAACGATTCTCAGATGACGTAACCTTTTACTGGAGGATTTTATGGACAAGCATGGAATTAGAAGGTGTCCTCGTTGCAAACAGTACCACTTGGATCGGTGTTGGTTGGAGACCGAGTAACTTAACTCCAGAATGTCGAGCATTTCCTGAAATAAATGATCCACCAAAAGATGAGCCATTACCAAAACCTGAACCTAAATCGGAACCAGAACCGAAACCAGAATCAGAAGGAAAGATCACGGAAAGTAAAAGTCAATCGAGTAAATCTGTTATGGCTGAACTGGTGGCTGAACCTAAAGCCGAACCAGAACCAGTACCAGAACCAGAATCGGAGCCAGAACATGATAGCGAAAGGTCCGGTGCTAAAAGAAGATCAGCTAAAGTAGACGGTACAATGTCCGTGACCTATCAACCGGATGATGTTACCGTACAGACTAGCGTGACTTATCGTGTTAGCACAAAACAAGGTTCGTTCTTGTATATAATTGTAAGATCATTTTTTATCTTATAATAAATACGTATATGATAAGTGGAATAACTTTGTCATTTTTTCGTAATAGGTCGTAAACGTAGATCATCAGAAACAAAAACATCGCTGTCGGACGGTACGTAAGAGTAGTTGTTAAATTAACTATGAAAGAAAGTATTTATTATCAAACGCTCGCTTGTAATTTATTTGCAATGGAAATTAGTAGTTCGCTTTACAGATACCAATAGTATTATCACGTATAGATATATTATATATTAAGATAAACTTATATATTTAAATATAATATTCCCTCCGCTCGCTCAAGACACGACGCACGAGGTGATGGTCTCTTTTAATACAAGTAGTTAGTTGCACGTTGTTCCATGCTTTGTTGCACAGGTGGGCGCGCAACCGAGTCGGCCGTCATCATCGGCACAGAACCAGAATCCATCTCCGAACCGGAACCTCAACCTGTGTCAGAATCCAAATCACAACGAGAACCTAAATTCAAGTCAGAGCCACCATCAACGCCTGAACCTAAATCTGAACCTGAACCTTTAGCCGAACCACAGCCCGAACCTATATCTGAACCAGAACCAAAGTCTGAACCCGAGCCTACATCTGAACCAGAACCTAAATCCGAACCCGAACCTAAATCCGAACTTGAACCTAAATCCGAACCAGAACCTAAATCCGAACCAGAACCAAAGTCTGAACCCGAGCCCAAATCTGAACCTGAACCTAAATCTGAACCCGAGCCCAAATCTGAACCTGAACCTAAATCTGAACCCGAGCCCAAATCTGAACCTGAACCTAAATCTGAACCTGAACCTAAATCTGAACCTGAACCCAAATCTGAACCTGAACCTAAATCCGAACCAGAACCAAAATTATTAGAAAAAGAACCAAATTCTAAACCAGAGCCAAAATCTGAACCGGAACCTACTTCCGAGCCGGAGCCAACTGAACCCATCTCAGAACCGGAAGCTAAGTCAATCCTCAAAATGGGAGCAACGAAAGGTAATAAGGCAGTTTAATGCTTGTTTCCGCACATAACGAACACGCTAATAAATCAAGCGCGTAATCAAGAATTATATTTACTTTGATTGCAATACTTTGATTGCAATTTGCTCTCGCATAAGTATTTCCCGTATAAGAACCTTGATAATTGAGCGCCATAAGTATAACTTGGAATAATTGCATAACTAACATTGCATAAACACTAAAATATGCAAAAATGTATAATCGAAGATAAATTTAAATGTAAATACACGTTATTGGTATATGGATGTATTCAATCAATGCAAGCTATGAAAAATATGGCAAGTTATTTAAAAATGCATATAATTATTCATGCAAAAATCCACCGCAGTCACCTATATCAGCAATAAGAATATAATACGTAAATTAAATGGAATCCTTGTACAAGTAGGATAGCATTACACACACAGTATATAATTACTATTAACATTATTCTCCAAAATCATTTAAACTAGCATGTCTTAATTGTATTTTTGTATTTTATACATGAAGAATCATCAATGGGACATAAATATACTCCGAAACACGACTTTAATCCTATGGATTGTACGGATATAATAATTGGTACAGCAAGAGGAATGGCGCATAGAATCGGGGATTATTATACAAGAGATAGATCAACGCCTCGTCAAGACAATTATTGGGGTGGAAAAGATAGCTTGACAGCAGCCATGGGTTTCGAACGAGATGGTGTAACCACAATACTCTTCAGAAGAAAACTAGAAACAAACGAACCCACGGATCATGCTTTCCGCGAAGGTAATATGCATGTGATATGGGCCAAGGGTCAGGAGCCAGGTCAGTACGTTCATCATCCACCGAGTGGTATTGAAAAATCCAAGGTCTCCGTTAAGGAATTTTATAAGGTCGATGAACTAAAATATCACGGACATAATTCTCAAAGAGGTGTAACAACCATCGACTTCTTTGGTAAGTGAAAAATAAAACACATTGAAATAATTTAAAGTCAAATAATGAAACAAAATAATGAATTATTTATAATATTTTCATAGAAAACAATGGGGAAGAAGAGGAAGTTAACGTACCGGTACCAGGTGGAGGCTGCGGTGGTTCATGGCAATATCCAAAACATTGTTCGGTTGAAAATCATACATGCGAGTACGCCATAAAATGGAATTACAAAGCAAAAATGGTAAATCGATCTCTAACCAATTAATATCTCGTATTATTACTGAGTATTGTTGTTAGGATAATTATTGATAAATATAGCTATCTTCCTAGGATCAAATATCTTTCGTGATTTCGACAACGAACACAAGTAGTTGGACTGGAGTTGGATTTTCTAAGGATGACAAAATGGTTAGCACCATGCAATATTGACACCTTTATCCAAGCTCCTATTTTGATTAATACGTAACGTCATATGTCTTTTTTATAGACACAAACGGATGCAGTCTTAGGATGGGTGGATAAAACCACTGGTCGGGAATTCGTCATGGACACTTGGATGAGCGGTTACAATCCTCCCCTGTTAGATCCTTCCCAAGATATTTATAACACACACGGACGAATCGAGGATGGAATTATGACAATACGATTTTCAAGAAAACGTATCACAAGTGACACTACTAGAGATTTCTCATTTACCGATGATAATTGCCTGTACATGATGTATCCGATAAAAGGTGGCAAATACAATCCAGTTAACAAAAAGATTCAAAAACACAGCACTCCGCCAATGGTTTCACGAAAAAAAATCTGCATAAGGCCTTGCGGTGCAGAAGGTGTTCACCAATAAATACATTAACTTTCTTATCATTGCATAATCGTTCCTCCTCTAATCATTTATTTTAATTTCTTTAGAAATAGAAGCAATGACAACACCAGCTCCACCAAGATTCTATTACGATATTGAAGTTAAGTTAATTAACCTCGGTGATGGTTTTGTTCCACCATTGCGTAATAGTCCTGATTTCGAAGACATCTCGAACAAGATAACAGACAATTTTGGGCCGATTTTCAAAGACCTTCCTGGATATTATCGAACCTATCTAGAAGAATTGAAACAGTAGGTATTAGGACATCATAAAAACAAGATAAATAAAATATATGTTTCTCTTTTTTACGTTTATCGTATTGTTATCACAGAGATAAAGAACAAACTGGATCAATAGCGCACATTAAACTAATTTTGGATAAGAATGAAATCAAAGGCAGAGCTTTAAATCTGATGGACACAACAGCAGCTGCAGAAAAGGCATTAAAAGAAGTTCTCGTTAGTGGCAAAGTCGGTGCCCTCTCCGTTGATCCTCAGTATCTAGCAATCAAAGCACCTAGTAAGTATTACGATATCCAAGTCACATTTAGAAAGTAAACCTGTTTAACGCGATCAACTGAAAATTGGTTACTAGAGAAAATGGTAAATCATATACGAGGGTGAGTCAATAATTATTCTTAATATCTGATACTTTTTTGTGTCAGTGTTTGCGGTTCTACTTTACAAACGTACAAGTTAGAATACGCTAGATTGGTTACATTTTGTTTACCATAACATTCAAGATGACTGATTTGCTTTACATTTGCATCAAAAAATATAGCAAATATTTTATTCATCTCTTGTTATAAAAATAGTTATTGATTCATTCACGTAAATATTTTCTGACACATATTCATAGAACATTTAATTATGATTCTTGTAAATTATCAATTATAGAAATTTCTGTTTTCGAATACAATTAATAATAATAAAATTGTTCATTGACAGTAAGCGAAGAAAACGAAGTAAACAATGAAGACGATCGACCATCAAAACCGACATTCCTGTTAAGCGAAACAAAATTATACATCGTCGTTGGATGCGTTGCTGCATTGATAGCATTAGCTCTTTTACAAGCTAGCTGTACACTTTACAAATCCTCGAGAAAACGTTCAATCAAGGTATATATAATACTTACATAGATCTTTCGTAAAGGGAAAAAAAAGAAACAAGGAAGAAAAAAGAAATCAAAACGATCCCTTCTTCACTTTATCCTTTTTTTTTCATTTCTTCTTCTTCTTCATCTTCATCTTCATCTTCATCTTCATCTTCATCTTCTTCTTCTTCTTCTTTAGATGATTTTCTCTATCGCCATCTTTACGTATACTGAAGTGTTAGCTCTAACAGCTTGTCGTGTGTTATCCTTTCTTTCAATGTTAACAACCACATTCCCATAACTATGAGATAGATTAAAATCGGTCGTTCTTAATTTATCAATCGATTATTTAGATCTAACTAAGTCGTTCATTAACACGTTAGTTTACACGAATCATTGATCTTGTATATCAAAGTAGAAACACCGCCCACCTCCCCCTCCGCCCCTATCTTTTCGAGCTTTATATGTATCTCGAAGTACGTCTTTTGCTTTTGCTTGTATTGTTGCATGATTGTGCTCTCCTCGCGACCGTCACAAATAAAGAGGGTCTACTCGCTGCCTCTGGTTTACTCCGACGCGGTCAACCCGATTCATCGAACTAACGCGACGCGGTCCCACCGACAAAACGGCGATCAACATCATCACTACAACTACCATCATCATCATCATCATCATCATCTTCGGCATCATCAGAATGCTCCGAATGAAAAGCACCGGCCTAATCCCAGCTGGTAGAAATCTCACACTTCAGATATAATCGACAAACAAAATATTCATCGTTTTCCTCGTTTTCTCACTAATCAAGGTATCGCTAATTATCTCTCTCTCTCTCTCTCTCTCTCTGTCTCTGTCTCTCTGTCTATCTCTATTTCTCTCTATCTTGTTCTTTATCTTTGTCTATCTTCCTCGCTCATCCCGGTGTTAACATATAATTCTACTCCTATCTTTCGTATATTTATATATTTGGGCGTCCATACTCTACAATTCATAGAAAATTAAAAAATAAATTAAAAAAATATGTATAATTTACAAATATCTTGTAATTTTCGCAAAAAATATTTGACGTAAATATTGTAACAACTGGTAAGTAATTTTCTGGCATTGAACATTAAAAAAATTGCAACTTTTTGTTAAATACTCAACAATTACAGCCAGAAGGTTAAAATAAAGTTACTATACATGTAAAATTTTTAATAGAGTTATCTATATTTAAATAATTAGATGTTATAATTGTATTCATAGGACCGACTAATAAGCAGTAATGCATGGAAAGATTATTCCTCCGGAGCAAACACTAACTTTGGATTCGAGTCTTTCGAAACAGAAGAAAAAACTCATCCACCACCGGTGTCCAGTCTTCCAAGACCTAGAGAAATGACTGGGAACGGTACCAGTCTTGATCACGACACAGTAGAGGGTCCTAATAGAATAGTCAGTCCTAGAGCAACTTATAGTTTACCTCGTGCTCCAGGTTCGAGGCAAAACGTACTAACACCAATGCAACCAGGTTATTATACTCAAGATCGTAGGAATCAGTATCAACGATCAAAGGGTCTTCAGGATACGACGAACAATGCAGCAACTCAGGCGAATCAGCCGGACTTTTACTTCATGCCAAGTCAACGTAAATACAGCGGAGAAGTTGTGCGTGTTTATGTTGATTACGACAGTCAAATGCCAAAATGAGGAAAGCGCTATGAGAATGGAAAAGCATAGTAAATAGTGCGTTTGGTATCGAAACTTTCCTACAAATGATTTCATCTTTTTTCTTGCTTCAATGAAGCGTTATGTAAATAAAGGTTGAAATCTCGTGAACAAAAAAAAAGAGCGGAACAAAATTAACAATCAATTCTCAGAGAGTTTAAGAACATTTCTGGTGTTTGAACGTTAAGGAAATCTACTTTCGAAGCTTTCACTCTCTCGAGAATATCGTGTACGTATGTATGCATAATGTATGCGTATTTGTCTCTTCATCATACGTACTCCGATATTAGCACGAAAAAAAAAAAAAGAAAAGAAAAGAAAAAAAAGGATATTTCAAGAAAAGTGGAAACGATACAAACTTACAGTAGCAGCCGCTTTCGACCAAAGAATTAATCAATAGTGTGCGCAAGCGCTTCAAAGTCGTGCGTGATTTTGTACAAAAGTGTGAGAAAATGAAAGCCGCGATCGACCATCAGTGTTACAGACATGACGAACGCACACCGTTATTATAAAATATCTTAAATTCATATCGGAATGACGATAAACGCGTTGCGGTATATACTATATGATGTAAATATGAAAATTATATATTATATATGCGTAAAAGATACGAGTAGAATGCGACACACGTATTTTTACGATAATAATAAGTTTGTACATTTTTGTTCTTTTTCTAAATGGATTATACGATACTTCTCTCTCTCTCTCTCTCTCTCTCTCTCTCTCTCTCTCTCTCTCTCTCTCTCTC
>NW_014569624.1:354517-370811 GCF_001313835.1 Polistes canadensis
CTCTCTCACTCTCTCTTACTTTCTATTGTAAAAAATATAAAACGTAAAGAATTTAATTCTTTTATATAATAAGAATTTTGATATATATATATACGATGAGAATCACGTTCGAGTTATCATCGTTCATATCTCTCTTTGGAGCATGATCGAACCAAAGCATAACTAATTGGATTAAGGATTGGTTGGAAATTGATGGATTATAAATAAATAGAAATATCGGATAAAATTAACGATAATACTTGTAATAATCATAATAACGATAGTAGCAGCAGTAGTAACGATGGCAATATTATTAATTACAGTAATGTTGTTAACAACGGCGTCACGTGCGGCAAGACTTCCGATATAGTTTAATGATTGATGATTTATAATTGTAATAAGGCGACGCCAAAGGTAAGTTCTCTGTACCTCCGAAAGATGGATAAGTAAAATCGGAAGTCAATTATAAACGCGCTTTGCCATATCGTCCCTATCATAAATGTTATAATGTAACTAATAGTATCCAGCACATCTTCGGTCCTATTCATAAGATTTATTTATTTTCTTTGTGTGTGTTTTCTTTGTTGTTGTTGTTATTCTTTCTTTTTTCGTCGATGATGTGTACGAAGTTACACAGGAGAAGTCGAGTCACTTTTAATTGATTTTCTCTCCTTTCACCGTTCCTCTTTCTTTTTCTTTTTTTTTCCAGAAGAACGATACTAAAATATATAGTGAACGAATGCGCGATCGACCGGTCACCATACTAATGCATTAAGATTAACCGCAACGAATAAGATCTGTGTGTGTGTGTCTCGCAAACGTGCGCGCGCGCAATCACATTCTCCACGGTAATTGAATCTCATAATTATAACGTTACATCATTTTTAGCCTACCATTTTGAATGCATTTTGCGCATGCTGCTTCATCATCATATAGTCATTATATTATCATCACTATCGCGCCCTTTTACTTTCTCTCCTCTGAACCTTATTACACGAACATATTTATTCTCATCATTAAAACCGCGCGTAGAACAGAATCATATACATGCACATACATACGCGCTACTTGTATACCTCCTAACATACACACCATATACATCACATCATATCATATCATATATCATTTTTCTATCGATCAAAGCAATGGAGTCGAATACGACAGACGAACATCTGATACATGGAGCGAACATCGTATTAAGGCTTAATTTTATTTGTTCGTAAATGTTAATTTCTGCGTGCGTATTTCCACAAGCCCTCATTTTAATTTTTTCACCTTTTTCTATATTTTTTTTCTTTTTTTCTTTTATACGCACGAAATAGCATACACATTGATAGATGATACTTTCGTTCTTTCTCTTTTTCTCTCTCACTCACTCTCTCGCTCATTCATTCACTCACTCACTCACTCATTCTCTTTATCTACCAATTTCTATCTTTCTTTTTTTATTTCCACGAAGAAAATCCGTATTCGCTAAGTATTCCGGGCTGATTTAAGTAATCACTTCATGAAATACCACGTTATTTTTTTTCTTATATCGCTTTTTTTTTTTTTCTTAATATATATGTATCGCTCTCGTTCTTCCGCCGCTTAAATTCTGCTTCTTCACTTTCTTTGTCTGACCTCGGAATCTTTGTTAGGCGTTGGTTTGCTGCAAATAACAAAATTATAGATGAACAAATAGTTAAAGGGACTTAGCAATAGGGGAAACATGAAATTAGAAATCCTGTGTTGATATTGTGTTGGACAATGAAAATCTTTATCCCGGATAAAGATTGGTAATTTAAAATTAATAAAAAAAAAATCTAACGTAACATAGATAGGTAATAAATTCAAGGTTAAATAATTGACTATCTTTGACACTATTCATCTTTCATCATTAAATACTGTCAAACTTAAAATCTTAAATTTTCATGTCATACAACATGTAGAATTACACTTTAGTGTTATTGGCAGTATTATAAAGATCGTCTTCCCTTTTCAAGGGAATCAAGATTTAGAGAAAAAGATAAGAATCCGTAAGAAATTCTTATACATGATCATTCATTCCATTTGATTGATGGAATAAAAGATTCCATAGATGTGATGAATTTCTATTAATCGCGATAGCGATTTAAAGGACGAGAACGTCATGGGAATTCTCGAGAATTCTCTGTAAATGGAACATTAATTTAAAGATATTCGTACTTAATTATTCCGGTTTCAGTTTTGGTTCAGGTTTAATTTCAGCTGAGTCTATCGAAGGAGTCGAAGAAGCTGGGAGGGATACTTGCAGAGAAGGTTCGTTATTATCAGACTTAGAGGCCTCGGGACTGTGTGAAGAATGTGTGTTCAAAAATAAAAAATGAAAAAAAAAAAAATAAAACAATTATAAATGTATATGATGTCGATAAAAATAAAGAAAATATAATGATTTGAAATAAAATGAAACTAGACTCACGTGTCAGGACTTTGCTCGGTATCGGACTCGTCAAGTTCGGCCTTATTTCGTTTCTTTTCGTAAACGAGAATGATAGCACAGAGTACTACGACCTCACCGCAGATACCAAGGAAGGGCCAGAGTGCGGCAAGTTTGTCCTTGACCCTAAGTAAGGAGACAGCTTGCGCGGAATGACCCTCCGTTGTGTCGGACCAATTGTAAGATACCCTACAGTAAACCTTACCGCGATCGTTCATCTCAATATTTTCGACGGTCAAAACGGCACCGTTAATTCCTTTCTCTTGATCGCGCGTAATTTTGACTCTACCCTTGCTAGTGGTATAATTTTGATCGCCAAACGTCCATATGATCTTCACACCTGGACTGTGTTTACCGTTACATACCAAAAGCAATTTCTCACCTTCGACGACGCTTACCGATTCGGGTAAGATAACGGACGGTTTTGCTGTAAAATGTAATTATACAAAATTATGTTTAATATGTTTTAATTAGGGGATAACTAATAAATATATAATCAAATGACTTTTTGTAGAAACGCTAGAAAACAAATGATCACTCACGTACGATCCTGTAGTCTGTCGAAACATTGCCTACTTTACAAGAATAATTTCCATAAACGACAACATCGTCAACTTTCAATACTTCCAAGGTGCTAGTCTCGTTATCTATTTTGATGAGGTCCTCTTTACCAACCAGTGCCGTCAATATCGGTACTTTTTCCTTATACCATGCTACTTTCTCTCCGGAGCTTCGATTAGCACACTCCAAAGACAGAGGTACCTCCTTCTGTGTAAGTACTCGAATCTTCACATCTACCGACACAACGAAAATTCATTAGTCTATATTAGTCAGAGTATACAAACGTTGTGAACGTATTTTCTCTACGCACAAAAATAAAACAAAATATTCTATAAACATAGATCATTTAAAGCTTTATTAAAAAGTTATAACGTAAATTGTAAAATTGTTTAAATTTTCTGTTCAAAGATGATACTCAAGATCATCTAACCTCATTCCCCTAGATTTTTATTTGCTTGATGTTATGGTAAAATAAATTACGGATGCAATAGTAGAAATTAATAGAAATTGACAAGAAATTCGTCATGTTCTTAACAGCATACTACAACAGTGTCAAAATTGTATTCGCGTAGGTGAGAAACATTTTGAACAGCATAGTTAAACAATTTTACAATTTATATTATAACTTTTTAATAAAGCTTTAAATAACTTATGCTTATATAATTGTTTATTCTAACTTTTATGCATAGAATATCGTCACAATGTTTGTACAAAACAATATCTGATACCCTGTATATGTATGATTCGTGAAAAAAATTGGGCTGTTGGACCGAACGGATCAGGTCTCGAACCATGTGCTATCCAAAACCCTCCAGTCAAATTCTTCACGAATATTTATTTTATTTGGCATGGAGATGATCCCACACACATGTATACATATATATATATATATAGATATTTCATATATCTAATTAATAATAATTAATTATATATATTAATAACAATATATAAATGAATATATATGATAGTATATCATATATATTATGATTTTTAAGTTTTAATTTATATTTAAAGTTTATTTAACGATGAAATAATTAACCGATGGGTTTCTATTTCTAATTGGAGCTAACTAAATTTGATTTGAATTATTTACAAAAAAAGCTTTTCTATTAATTCTTCGACTAATGTTCTTACGAACATTATCATTTAACGTACTTACGTTCTATAGATACACATATGGTCGTGTAATCGTTATATTTACATTTCTAATAAACTAGATGGTAATAAAATGGAATCTAATGTTCTATGCAAGAAAAACGTCGAGCTAAAGGTTATAATACAAGTCTATTACACGACGGGTGATTTAAATTTTCCGTGCGAGCCGTAAAGTGCGAAAAACGAAAGCCCTTCGGAAGTAGGCTAGATATCGATAAATCGAAGAAGCGCTGTATTTAGAATCGATATGTTCTGCTTCCGTTATAGAATCACCATGAGAAAGAGACAGAGAGAGAGAGAGAGAGAGAGAGATAGAAGGATTTTATATTAAACTTTACGGCTCACACAAAACGTGCACTATTTTTAGCAATCTGAAAGGGAAGAGTATAAAAAGAAAAAATGGAGAGAAACAGAGACAGAGATGATAAAAAATGTTGTTCTTTTTTTTAATGATATTAGTACCTTTTATACTCGAATCTTATCTGTTACGAATCAACATTTCTGTTATCAGTGTTTGAAGATAATGTAATTTCGATGTCGAATTATTTACGATAAAATGAATAAGAAAATATTATACAAATATATATAATGCGTAAATATATATTCTAAATATTAATTAGGATCTTCAAAATCGTCTCTGACTTTTCCTCAAATACAACAAAAAAAAAAAGAAAAAATATCACCGTCTTGTGTGTAATCGACGAAAGCATAAAACTTTTATCGTGATACCGTGCTATCTAGGATATGTAATTATTATCGATATCGCTTGACATTATTGTAAGCTCCCTCGTGTAGGGTGTCCCAGTTATTTTCCGCAAAAATTGACTAACATATTTTATAAATCAAAATAGGAAAAAAAATTATATATATACAAATGATTCATTTTAACAAAATTTTATGTTTATAAAACATTTGTTTTTCCTTTATTTTTACTTATAAAATATTCTAGTAAAATTTTGCGGTAAAAAAAGTGGGACATCCTGTATAAATAATATTTCGAAATTAATTAGCACGGGTGGATGACGTTCAGGGTATATAAAAAAATATCTAGAGACTACTGGTGATCACTATTACATTAGATTGGTTAATAAATCATGGTTTTTTGCGATGTTATTTACTTATTAAAAAACTCCACGAACTTATCGACCGACCTAATAAACCAAGGTCACATTATAAAATCCCTAATTATACATAAACTTTATTAGTTAGATTAATCGGAGAATTTAGATGAAGTTTTTTTTAAATAATAATTTTAATTAATTTTTGAAGTTATCCGCGAAAGTAATTAATCGATATTTGGAAAATTTAAATAGCTTGGAATTATAACTTAAATTAATGTAAATTATTTTCTACTTTGTATTAACAATAATAATAATATTAATAAGGATATTAATAAGGATTTAAAAAAAAAATAATAGATAAAAAAATATATAGAAGATTATATGTCAAAGACGTGATTTTCGTATCATAAGACAGAGTAATGGACAATTACATATACGGCCAATTCTTCGTATATTTATTGCAACTTTTATTACAAGAAAATAAAGCGTAAGAAAACGAAACAAAAGAAAAAAAAACAAAATTTTATAGATTTTACATAATTTTTAAAACATTATCAGCACTTATATATATGTGTCAGTATTGTTAGTTCATTGTCATACCGACACCTATATATATGTATAAAATAGAAAAAAAAATAATCAATTGTTATCATTTTGGTTCATTGTAAGAGTTAGTGTTAGATGGGGTCAAACTCTTAACATATTAATAACTACTAAAGAGTAGATTTTTGGCAACGTATATCAAGCTTACGTCGCAACTCGAAATATGCAAACCGAACGGCACGCTGTCGTTTAATTTTTAATTAATTACACCACATTTTATAACGGATTGCTTCGAAGAAACAACCAAAAATAATGTCGTTGCAACGTTCACAAACGCAATGACAAATAAATAAATAAATAAATAAAAACAAAAAGTAAAAAAAAAGAACGTTTCGTCAATAAAACAACATACATTAAACAATAAAAGCTTTTTAAGCGTACTTCCCATAGATTGGGAAAAAAAGAAGAAACTAAAATAACAATCGACTTTCATTAATTTTTCATCACATACTTATGTCATAAAAATTAAATATATACATTTTTCAAATCTCATTGCATTATCTTATATGCCTCTCATAAATATCATTAAAAAACATAAATCTTAAAAACGAAATTAGATATGTTTTAAGATATTTAAATCGCTAATACTGCTATCATTATATCGTAAAACATCTTTATAAATATTTTTAAGCAAATGTAGCTCGTTTTAAAATCATATAATTGTAATAACATTTTGAAGACACATTTATAATTCTCTATAATTAAATTTGTAATTTTTCTAATTGATGCTACACAATTAATCGATATTTCTTTTTATTATTATTCTTAAAAAACTTCATATATCAGATTAATATCTTCATAGAATAATCTCAAATTTAGGTCACACTTTGTACAATTAAAAAAATATTATTCAATTCCAAAAAGCATGCAAATATTTTTAACGACACGTTTTTTTTTACATGAGAAAACGTTAATTCACGTAAAAGTATTAACGAAAAATAAAAGGATTATTTATTAATTATTTTATTAATTTTTTTCTTGCGTAGAGTTTATCCATCGACATCACCAAACTGGCCCTTCCAATGAAGATAAAACCTTTCAAATCTAATTCTAAAATTAGAATGTCATTGTATAAAGATGTGAAAGAGGATTATTAGTCAAATAACGAACATTGATCATTAATCGAATTATTACGACAAAATAGTGGTGGTTAGGTGAACGATAATTATTTCCTATGAAATGTCATCTTATGTCATAGAAAAAATGAAATCCAACTTCAGTGAACGGAATGAAAAAAACATGTTCTTGATTTGTCGATTTTTGTGTGTGTAAATGTATAGGGGGTGTCGATAATATTTAAGAGATTACTATTTTTGTTTCATGCAAAGCACGCATATAAAAACAAATAGAAAAAAAAAAGAGAAAAAAAGTATAGGAAAAAAATGGCAAATTATTTTTTATAGGCAGGAGGTATAAATGGTATAATAACAATTCTACACGACTCTTAAAGCCATGAGCCACACTAACGTTTAACTACTTTCTAAATTACAATGTACTAAACACGTAAGTAAAAGCACGTAATAACATCTCTTAATACGATGGTTACCAATAGCGTCACACATATCCGTGACACACCGAGTTTAATTAAGAATCCAGCGTCACACACTTGTTTTCGCAATCAACACAAAAAATAAGTCATAAGCTATGTTTGGAATCTCTTATTTGCGACTGGATAACAAACGGAAAGAATTAAAAAGGCATTCGTTTGAAAAGAATATTTCATACTTTTATTGACACACTAACTCAATAATCAAATGATTATATCATGAACTCGTCACGATATTATAAATTAGAAGATCTCAATAAGAAAAAACTCGATTGCATCCACATGCGATTCCAATATCCAAAACATAGCTTCCGAATGTCTTTTAACTTATCTAGGTATCCTCAACTACTTCTCGTATTCCTCGAGTAGTCTCGAGTACCTACTTTTTATCCGAATAAAAGCGAACGAGTAAGAAGAGAATCCGCCAGTGAATTGGGATAGGTAGTCTAACTCATCCCCCTTTCAATCAATATTAAATAGAATAATTTCAATAGAAATTAAAAATTGTTTAGCTTACGCTACCGTCACTGGCAAAGTCGAAACATTGTTTAGATTTGTTGAGAATCGCAATGAAAAGAAAGAGATATTAGAAAAAAAAGAAATAAAAAGAGAAAGAGAGAGAGAGAAACACATCGGAATACATAAAATGTAACAAATATGCGACCATGCAAAGAATAACAATGTAATCTTACATAGATATAATACATACATACATTGATTTAAGCGTCGGCACATAATTTGGGATTTGACATAAGTAAAAATACACAATTGCAAAAATAAGATAAAAGAAGAAAGAAAAATGTAGATATAAACAAAAAATTTATGAAGAAAGAAAGAAAGAAAATGAATCGCGTGTTCGATCTACGAACCGAAATATAGAAATAGATGAAAAGCGTCGGAGCTGTCGGGCGTGCACTTGTAGTCGCCTTCATGGAACTCCGTGGCCTGAATTGCTGCAAGCTCGCTTCCTCCGGTTTTGACCTTCGAACGGACGACCAACTGACCACTCGCCAATTCCGGCTCGAGAGTTTGACCATTTCTAGTCCACCTAATGTTATCGTCCGGCTGGAGGCCGCTGCATTCAATACTCCAAGGTTGACCCTTGTGTACGAGCCTCGGTCCCGTATAGTTCACTTTATCGGGAATTACAATACACAGACATAAAAGACAGAGATACATCGAGAAAACACGATGATGTTTTGTTTCATGGAATACTGGGCTGTTAAGGAAGGAATAGGAATCTGATTGTTGTTGGTTAACACTAAACCTACCAGCAGTTTATGGATACCTAATTATATCCTAACCGGTCATCTGTGACCGGTTTTTAACAAGTTTCATTTTTTACTATTGAATATAGAAATCAGGGATATCCACCCTTGTGATTTTCTCTTGAGTCACAGTAGAAGAATACAAAATTATTTTGCAATGCACATTATAAAAATATTAATTCTAATAACATGGGTCAGCACAAAAATTAGTAAATAATGTAGAATATATGTTTTAAGAAAATTTACAACTTTTTATTGGGTCGCATTTATTATACTGTTAAGTCGCCTGGGGGCTTGTAGGGTTGGACAGCCCTGATGTAGATAATGTTCGATTAGGTATTAAATAATAATTCAAATGATATTTATAATTATAATCGTCATAAAATAAAATTTAAAAAGGCAAAGCATTTGAATGCAAAATTTTCATTCTACATATATAACTGATTTTTCAACCTATTGCGGTATATGCGTTTAGTGTTAAACATAAAAGGATTTTGTTCTTGTTGAGAATTTCAATGAGTTTGATACGGTAACTGTCGGAGAAAAAATATTGTTTTGCTTTATTGTGTTATCCTAAATAATAAAAACTATAATTGTCATCACGACTCCTTGTTAAATCATTTTATATCAGGAACTATCAGTCATTTCTAATCTATATATTCTGTCTGAAATATAAATGGCATTGTCTATAACTGTCGAGAAAAAAGGGATTTAAAAATTTCTTTATCATGCTAAAATTGTCGGTAGGCGTTCGAAAACTTATTGTTAGCTAGCTAGTCCACTTCTCAATTTTGAACATCACGTGACTAATTTCGAAAACAACCTTATCGTATCGTATCTATTTGAATGAACTTTGGTGTGTAATCTATAGAACTTGATCTTTTAAGTCGAATAAAAGGAATATTAGAAGAAGAAAGTAGTAAAATCTACTGATAAGATTTTACAAGAATAAGAGGGTCATCGACTGGATTATTAAAAGAAACGAATCAGAATTTTATTGTAACTGGTGCCATCTAGAAATAGGACGGTACATTATTCCGAAACTACGAACTGTTTCGTCAATGTGCGCAGTACTCCCTAGCAAATATTTCAAACTAGCGCATGTGTGAGAGAAATAGAGAAAACCCGAGCACGTGATTAAATCAACACGAGCTTCGAACAAATTCGGACATGCCAATATCAAGATTTACCTTAACTCATGTCACTAGAAATATGTTTTACTCTTTTTTTACATTTTATTTTAGTTTTTATTAATATTTTGTTTTTCCAAAAAACAGTTTAACTGAATGCCAAACATTATTATGGATCCTAGTAACAAATTATTAACAACATTACTGATAGTTCATTCAGTAATATTTCGAAATTCTAAAAAAAATTCGACATAAAAATTAATAAATAAATTTAAACATAAAATAATCGATTAATTGATGCATTATCGAACGATAACGATATTATCAACATGAATACATCATCAACGATATGATCAACGTGATATGTCACGTGAACTAAATTAACGACCCTATAAACTCGATACAAAGAACGACAATCAACCAATCAATTTATTAATCAAATGAACTATTTTTAATTGGGATCAATAACGGCTTGTCCACACAACACCCAAAGCCACGAGATTCCTTCCTCTGATCTACTTCAATTTTTTTAACGGACTTAACGCGTATACTTATTTAGATAAATCTACACGATCACAGTGGAAGAGAACAATTTAAATTTTGTCATGACGTCAGACGTACATAAATTTAAACGCACCTGATGATGGCTGACATCAAAATATTAAAATATGAACAATAAGAACAACAATAATAATATATTAATTATTCAACGTTCCGAAAAATAGAAAAAACGTGGCAACACTGCTAATTTTTAAAATTAACTACAGGGTATATCTGTCTCTTGTTTTTGTAGTATCTCTAATCTTCTCTTTATTTCTACCTATCTCATAAAATATACTCTAGCTGCTTGTACTGAATACAAAACTGCAAAACTATAGTCACATATTTAGTTTTCAGCTGAGTACAGTGTTGCCACACTTTCTTATATACTAGTTGATTTATCGAGTAAAAACTTGATTTTCGGATTGTTTGTAATTTTTTCTTAATTGTTTAGTGAATGTCAATAAAACTGTGCAAAATTGGTTTAAAAAAGTTTAAGTTACGTAAAATAAAGATTCAGAACACTTTTGGTTGCTTTTAATCTTATATTATTTATATGTGTTTAGGTTATGTGACTGAATCGCCGTAAGACCAAATGTAAAATAACAATTATTTTAAATTGCAATAACTTTTAAACGACTTAATGGATCAATTTGAAATGTTTACAGTGGATTAAGTATGAAATAAATAACAAAAAGAGATTTTCATTCTCTTTGTAGGATTTTGACATATCTCCCACCAAAGATCCTTAAATGGCTAGACAAAAGTGCGCATGTTACGCATCACACGTCATAGCTGGTCAATAAGATACTTCCCGTTCTCAACGTTGCCACGTCATTAGAGAAGAAACATCACACACGCGCGCGCACACACACACACACATAGAGCATGTGCGCGTATAATTAGGTTTGGGAAAAAGAAATTAAAATAAACCTTAAAATGATGGATCTCTTTTTCTCAGACCTAATATATACATATTCATATATGTGATGGTAATTGTTACATTTAATTAATTAAATAAAAAAAAAACCTATTATATTATAAAATATATAAATGATAAAAAAAATAATTTTTTTAATTGTTTCAATTTATGAATTTTTTCTCTATTACGATTGTGCCTGAGGGGATGAACAACCACGTCATTCTTATTCATGTTTCATTAGAAAAAATGTAATAACAATTATATGATAAATACAAGACCATCGACTTTAATAAATACCTAATACAACAAATAATTACAGAACAAAGCTCATCGATTTGAATTCTATCGTTCCATAGCAAACACTCATAGATAGAAAATCCGATACATAAATGAAACATCAACTAGAAAAGAGGCAAGAAGAAAATATCTTGTGATTCCACGCTAGTGACGTCATTGATCGGATATAAACCATTCTACTTGTTAGAGAAAGATTCATGATAAATAATGGAATTTTATAATAAACAGTGAATAATAATTGTGTACTTTCACCGGAATTTCTTTAGATTAGATTTAAATATATACATAACACATATACATATATACACAGAAATTCGAACTTTGAACCCAAAAAAGAATGTAAAAATTAGTTGAAACATTTTTTTTTTTATTTCTTCTTTGTGTGCGTGCAATGACTAACCATACACACACATTCGTATCAACGATAACTATGATTCGTATTATCTTCGCATACATTGTTCGTTAATGTTTGTGCTTAAGTCACGAGTTTATTCTCCTATGACGTTCTCTCAACAATAAAGTCGGTCAACCAACAGAACAACATGTGTTTTATAACTCAAAAGAACGATTGATAAAAGAAGACAATTTTTAGACTTTATTTTGGAACAAAAAATCTTTGAATAGATAATAAGAATATAATATAAGGATCAAATTCGGTCTCTACTCCAAACATATTTAAATTAAAATACGACAGAAGATGTTACAGAAGATAATTATAGAATTCCGCAGATAGCTCGTACATTGGTACAAGGAAATCACGGAAATTTCGTCGTAAATTCGATAAAGATTGGAGGAAATACCAAAGAAACACGAATAAAACAAGTCGAATTAAGTCCTTTGTATTTTCCTTCATAATTGAACAAATATACTAATAATATACTAGTAGTTTCTCAATCAGCTATTAAAAAAATATTTATATAGTATGTAATATTAATTTTGTTTACCATTTTAATGCAAAAATTTGTCTTAATTTAAATTATTTTAAATTTTTTGTCATTAGTTTCACGTACTAAATAATTGATTTTTTAAATAAACGCCTAAAAACATCAATCAATCAACTACATCAAATAAGACTGTTCTAGAATCAATAGTGAAGAATTCATCCTATAAGAGCACAATAATTCGGTTAAATTCCTAACAATCATCCATAGTACAATGACTATAAGATATGAAATAATGGAAGTACGAAGACACTGAGCTCACGAGATAGCTAAGAATCAATATCTCTCTCCGATAATTTACTCCTCAATTCTCTTTGTATTTAAAATATATTACTTAAATGTCATCGAAATACTATTATGTTCATCCAGAGAAATCCTGAAAATTGGAATGAAGTATTTTGTTTATTTTATATAGTAGGTTGGTGGTAATAAATAAAGGAAATAAATTATATATAGGATTAAGGAAAATAAAATCCAAATTTATTATCAAATTGTAATTATGTAAAACAAAACATATGATAATAGTAAAATAAATTTTATCACGGAACATTTGAGCCGATTATTTTGAAAGTGGCATAAGTCACTTTTTCAACAAAAATCGAGTGTAATGGCAACACTAATTACAATTATCTAATTATCTTTTCATTTAAAAAAGAAAAAAGAAAAGTGACTTATGCCACTTTCAAAATAAACGGCTTATTTATTGGCTTTTCAATGTTCACCAGAGAACATAGTTTGGAAAACGCTCTGTTAATCTACACCATCTCGTCAAAAGAACTGTCTTCTCTAATTCTATGAATCTCCCAAAGGTATGCATTGTAATAAAAAGGTAAGGATTGTATAGATATATAAATTTTGTCGGTGTAGAATGAAATTAATAGTTTCATTGAAAAGAAACGAAAAATAGATCGAGAAAGAAAGAAGAAAGGAGAGGAGAGAAGAAAAAGAATAAAGAGATAAAAGTGAACAGATTTTCGAAAAGATCAAAATGACCGAATAGAAGGAAATCAAACACAGCAACACAGATTCTTCGTTTCGTGGTGCTACGTGAATAAGAAATAAGGTCGATCGTTGCGCAACCAAAAGTTGCCGTTTGGCGTTAGATACTTTATAAAACGCAATGCAGAATGCGAAATGGAACGATACAACAAATGGCATCGAACGCGAATCATTCGCAACAAACAAGTATCATGTCTGTGTGTGTCATATGTCATTAATAATTATCCTATAATCAAACACACGATAAACAATATATAAATTCAACGAAGCGACTACGTCGCATGTGTTATATTAGATGTAAACCTATCCGACAGAATAAAAGAAAAAAAAACACGCGACACATTAAAATGAAATGAACGCTAAATTAATTCGGCGTTTGTAAATTTTCCCCAACGTCTGCGAGCATGTACACCATCATTATTTTTCCTCTCTCCGTTTAACGTTTTGCGAAACAAACACAGAGGAAATTCTTCGAATGTGTTTTTACATGCAAAAGCATATCCCGCGAGAGAAATAAAATAATGCGATGTGGGTTGAATGACATAAAAATATGCATATCTATTAATCGTATCTGAACGTCTTTCTCTTTCTTCAAGTTTTACGGCAATTTTTCATACACATATAATTTCTTTCATCATTTTTTTATAATTTATCCGGGAATATTTAATTTTTGAAATTTATTTTTCAATTAGGAACACTTTTGTATATTTAACGAATGGTTTGCGATTAAAATTGTAAGAAAACAATTTGAATAACTTAAATGAGCGTCATTTGAAATTTTATGCGAATTGTTCGTCTAAATAACGTCATACTTATTAAAAAATATTTATATATCGAGTGAGTATTATAACATCACGTTTTTAGGTACATACAATAATTCTTATTAAAGGTAAAAATCGATGCAAGTTCTCATCTCAACTTTATTTGTTTTATTCAATAGAAACAATTCATTTGTGTTCAATAAGCAGCAGGATCTTTGAAGAACCACGTGAAAAGATTCGAGAACGATCAATAACCACCCGTATATCTCATGAGTCAGTAAACCCTACAGATTATAATCATCACTAATTTAAACTACATAATTCGTTGAAAATAAAGTAATGAAAATCCACGAAAGTATGAAACTGTTTTGAGGTGCTACTTGACTTTGACCTTTTTTTCTACCAAGTTAATCTTAGGTTATTTATAATAACTGTGCCGCGCACGACCACGCAGAGTTCTCATCAAGAAATGAGAAACATTGTTAATAATAACAAGGAATTTAATGAAACATGAACGTAAACCATCAGTTTTTAAACTACATTCAAATTCATTCCTTCGTTTTTTCCTTAACTTTTCTTATATTGTAGAAATTACTATAGAGACAATGCATTCTTTGTTAAATGCTGAGATAACTAGTTACAAGAACCAATGCATACATATTCTCTGTAAAGTATTCGTTTATTCCTTTCCATTTAAAAAAAAGTAGACAAATAGATGAATAGTAAAAAGAAAATACGATACATAAAAATATATCTTCTGAAAAAACATACATTACCTCATGTCGCATACTTATTATATATTCTTATTAATTATCATATATATGAGAATATTATAACAGTATATTATGTATCACTTTCTATATATGCTATCAACAAAATATAGAGAATAAAGAGAATAATAATAATAACAAAAAAATGAACAGCTTAATTTTCCGAACTGATAACCACACAATTCTTAGCTAGTACTTCTCTAAATGAGACGTTCGATTGTAGTTTACAGACTAAACGTAATTCTACGTTGTGAGTTGGATGAACAAATTCATCATTGGCAAGCTGTTTACATTGAAAGGAAAATAGAGGAAATAGAAAAAGATAGAAAAACAGAAACAGAAACTGGTTAGAAGAAGAGAAACGAGAAGAAAGACAAAATAGAAGGAAGATATTTAGGAACGTGAAACATTGGGAATGTACACACACACCTTGGAATAATAAGACAAATTAAATTATTATCCCCGTATAAGTAAAGAAAAATATCAAGAAAAAAGAGAAGAAGAGAGAAGGTCAAATAGCAAAAACTCGTTAATAAATATGCTCGCTTTAAAGGCGGGCAATTCGAAGGAAAGACTAGAACTCACCTGCCTGGACGGACTCGAGGGTGCTTGCTAAATATAGCATTCCCAGCAGCACAAAACCAGCTCGTCTCTCCATCTCGTGGAGCTAATGTACGCGTTATCGCGTGACTGTGTGCGATGTGGGAGATATACCAAAGGCTTCCGTTTGCACGGGGACCTTATCGATATAGAAAAGAAAAAGGAAAAGGAGAGAAAAGGAGAAGAAGAAGAAGAAGAAAAAGAAGAGAAGAAAAAGATTTAGATGAAAATGAAGACGATAACGTTAAGGAATGATGAACCACGAAGAAAGACGAGACAAGACTTTCTGTAAGATTGAAAGTCTTTTTGTTCACTGTTCTGTCGTCCTCGTTGCTTTCGTTGTTGTTGCTCTCACAAAAATGTCAAGACTGTTCCGCTGTCCTGTCCTTGTTGTTACTCGTCACACAACGAGCAATCGTACGGAGTAGTGGTAAGATAGTAATACTAGTAATATTTCCTTCTTGTTTTACCAAAGGCAAGATGAAATTACGATCCACCAAAACTCGCTCTCTTCTAGCACCGTTTACACGCACACTCGACACTCTTGTGGCCGCCACGGCGTATCATTAGTGTCCGATACCTTATCGTTATCTCTTCTTTAATTCCTCTCTTTCTCTGTCTGTTCGTCTCTATTATCTCTCTCTCTCTCTTTCCCTCTCTGTCTGACTGTCTTTCTTTCTTTCTCTCTCTCTCTCTCTCTCTC
>NW_014569624.1:371176-396834 GCF_001313835.1 Polistes canadensis
CTCTCTCTCTCTCTCTCTCTCTCTTTGATTGCTCAGAGTAAAGTTCCCCTTACGTCTCAGCTTCCATTACTCCCCTACGTCATACCAGTGCGCTTGCTTTACGCTACGCGCAGACGTAGAGAGGACACCTTGAAAAGAATAATCTAGAGGGCGCAACGAACGCCGAAGGACTATCTTTTCTCGAGGACACTTTTTCTTATTCGTAGGAACTGGTTTTACAACTACTGGTTCCTCCTAAAACGTCATAAATTATGAATCCTATTTTTATTCTTCTGGAGGAACTCCGACAATTGTTAAGATAGCCATTGGTGGGCATCTAATTTTGGAAAAGAAAATTTTAGATATTTACTCGTGGATAATGTTTCGTATTGATGCACGCGATATGACAGAATATATACATGTATATATGTATATATAAATACAATTGAAAGGGAGAAACGCATCTACTTTATCTACGTTAATGATTGACTAATTTAAACGTATTTATTTTTTGTAATTTATTATATGGGGAATGGATTAAAAAATTATTTTCTTTATATTTTCTAAGAAATATTTATAAAAGGCACAACCAAGTAAGATTACTGAAACTGCTCCCAGCGAATTGTTGAATGATACTTATTATCAGTACTATAGTATCCTTACTAAAAGAAATAATTTTACTGAAAATTCAGTTCTTTATAACCAAATTATTTTGTGAACAATCGAAAAAAATTTGATTTCAAGTTTTTATTATTTTTTTAACTTGAGATTTATGATGGACTCTTGTTGATTACTGTTTAATTACTTATTGATAAGAGATATCAATCAACTAGCTTTGCAAATGTTTCAGAGCTAAACTTGAAATTTAACAAAGAAAAGAAAATGAAAATGGACGTTTTAATGTGTTCCTTTCAATGTACAATTACGAAATTCTCTCAAAATACTGTTTTTCTAGGCTTTTTTACTCTTCTTGTTAATTTTTTTCAATTTTATTAATCTGTTGTAACACATTGTGAAAAAAAAAATAAAAATCATTTTAAAAGAGTAAAAGACAAAGGAAAAAAAAGAATTAAATTATTATTTTTTTTTAGAAAATATTAGTAAATTCTTATAAACTGATGAAACAAAGATAAGAATGCTTATCACTATTGATAAGAAATTATATGAAAAGAAATAAAAATTCCTTTTATTATGTAATAAATAATTAAAAATTGACAGCTTTTTTAAGTATTCATTTTAAATCACCTAAAAACAATATTCCCATGTTACTATTATATACTAATATAATTATGAATTATTTAATGATTATATATTTTATGTACAATGTTTATTTATTCCTTTTTAAAAATTTGTTCTTGTAAAGAATAAATATTATCTTACGAGTATAAACTTGATAATCAATATAATCTTTTTGTTTTATAAAGTTAATAGAGAAGAATCTGCAGGAAGAAAAAAAAATAGCGACTGTAATTGACGATATCAAGACCAATCAGAAAGCACCACATCTAGACACTCTAGATGGGAGACCTAACCCGTTAAATAAGCCGAGAGTTATGCTTCCTGTTCAGTATAGAAATTACTTCTTTCGTATAACCATATATCTTTTTAAAATTTGATTCTCCCACAGTTTGAGTAAGTAATTTCTTTTTTTATGTATATTTATATTTTTTTTACATTTTTTTTCGGCATCATATTATCCTTAGAAATAAGTCCTTCACATTTTAATAATTATCTAAATAATTACATGTAACTCATTGTTTTTTACAAACAAACAAAAATTTCATATTCGTACGTGCATTTAGTTTGAAATACTCAATAGATATAGCGATATACACAAACAGTATTGTTTTGCTTCCGTCTTACAATAAAAGAACAATTCATGTCAC
The DNA here is from genome assembly GCF_001313835.1 of Polistes canadensis. Lineage (NCBI taxonomy): Eukaryota > Metazoa > Arthropoda > Insecta > Hymenoptera > Vespidae > Polistes > Polistes canadensis. The sequence goes on from NW_014569624.1 coordinate 373,042, forward strand.
TAATTCTCAATTTATCAATTGTTATATCTTAAAAGATTCTCGCATACGTCATAAAATATATACAATAGTATGTATTTTATATTTAATATACCCACTATATGTGTGTGTATGTATTGAGAACTATTATTTTAGATAGTCAATGTTAAATAACTAGTATATTATGCGACATACTAAACTATTGAAATATTAAAGATAGGTATAAAGGAATTTTTGTGAACTCCAGTTAAAAATAATAATAACTGAAAAACAAAAATAATTTATAAAATTAAAATTTGTATTATTTGACTGATTCTCTTTTACTTGATATAATTAAATAAGTAAACTTGAATATTTATAATACTTATCTCATTAGATTCTTTTCTTTATTTTATTATTATTCAACTCAAAAAAATATAGATAAGCAAAATATGCTGATAAAAATACTGATAAGAATACTGATAAACCTTTCAAATAAAAAAGATAATAAATCTAAATAATAAATCTTTTTTTTAAACAGAGTTACGTGTTTCAGAGAAAAATAAATTTCCAAAGATATATAAACACCTTTATGTATCAGACAACGATTTAATAATTTTTACTTAACTTTGAAAGAAATTCAACAATGAGTGAAAAAACAAACCAAGTTGATCTAAGTACAATAAGTACTAAACTTACTAAAGAAGTATTAGAAAGTATACTTGTAGCAGAACATAATGTAAAAGATGTTAAAGTAATCGATTGGAATTTTGATGAAGCAAGTGTTAAAGGTGATAGCTATTTAACAGTTGTTAATAAAGTCAAGATAAATGGTATTGCTAATGGCAAACCTGTACAAACTGATATTGTGATAAAATCACTACCTGCAAATATAGGTAGAAGAAAAACTTATCGAAGTACAGATTTCTTTCAAAATGAGGTCGCATTTTATACTAAGGTAATTGAATTGAATATATTTCCTCTAACAAATATTATTTTGAACTGTTTAATGAATTTGATTTGAAATCTATTTTTCAGGTTATACCGAAATTTGAACAGTTTCTCAAAAGCAAAAATCAAGCTCATATTCTAAGTGTTCCACGTCACTTAAAATCATTTGTAGATGGTGAAAATGACTATTTAATTTTAGAAAATGTTTGCAATTTAGGATATGGTCCTATAACTCGTCAAGACTGTGTAGATATGGAACAGTGTACTGTGATTTTAGAAGCTTTTGCTACTTTTCATGCAATTTCGTTTGCACACAAAGATCAAAATAAAGAAGAATTTAATGAGTGTGTATCGCATTTAAGAGAGACATATTTTAGTCCTAAATATTGGAGTTGGTATGAAAAATTTCATGTAAGTAAAACTACTATGTTTGATTAAAAATTTCATTATTTTATCTGTACATAGATTCTGATCTGTTTTGTAGAAACAATTGGTGGGAATAGCAACACATGCATTAACTACTGAATATCCAAACAGCGAAGCGCTAAAGCGTTTTACTTCTTACAAATTTGGTTCACTCGTGGAAATGTGTTGTAAAATATGTGATCGTTTAGATGCTCCAACATCAGTTGTAAATCAAGGAGACTCTTGGGCTCCAAATGTTTTAGTACGTACCATTGAAGGAAATAGAAAGCAAGCGCTGTTACTTGATTTTCAATTAGCACGTTGTGTCAGTCCAATTCCTGATTTAGCATTCTTTATTTATTCTTGTACAAACAAAACTCTTAGAGAACGATTCGATGAAATGATGAAAATTTATCACGATAAATTAACTAGTGTAATTAATTTACTTGGCTCAGATGCTAACAAAGTGTATTCATGGGAAACGTTTATGAAAGAGGTATGTTGTTGTTGACTTATTGAAAACATAACATTTTTGTCGAATTATAATAAATATATCATATATAATTTCATTTCAGGTAAAAGAACAATTTGTCTATGGAGTTGTTTTTGCATTAGAAGCTATACCATTTACATTGTTATCTAATTCACAAGCATTTGATCTGGATACATTAATAAAAGGAGACGAACAAGTGAATATAAGTGATGTATGGGTACTTGGTAATTTAGATACACAGGAAAAAAGATTACGTTTAACAGATGTAATTGTCCATGCTGTAGAAAGAGGATTTTTATAAAATTTAAATGTATAAGTAAAATTGAATCCATTTTATTCATAATTTTTATTAAATGTTTAGCATTAAATAAAATAGAGATAATCTGTATTTGTTTAGTTTTAATTATAACAACATAGTTTACTTTGTGTAGTAGTAGATGTGGCAACCCGATATTTTTTTATCAATACATTTGGTGCCGCAAATTTGATAGTACTATATATATATAGTATATTTGCATTAGAAAGACAAAGAATATTTTGTCAATAATGATATATTCAATGCTACATAGCAGAATCATTACAGCCAATATGCACGAATATAATGGCTTTTTTTTTGTTAATAATATAATAATGCCATTAAATAAAGATACAAGTACAAAGTATCTTTTTTCTCTTGTTTTGTACAAATGCCATTTCTGAAAAGATTAGTTCCATTCAACAAACTGTTAAAGAGGCATATTATTAATATATCATACATAAAAGCACAGAAAATGAAATGTTCCTAACGGAAACAGTTTCATAAGTTTAGATGTTGAGCATTATTAGTCAAAACATTGCTGGCATCAAAAACAGTAGTATCTTCGTCGTCTTCTTCATCTAGTGGTAATGGTCGCATTTCAACATCTTGCCTATGAGCAAGAATACCGTACTTTCGAATCATCTGTGCTCGCGTTTTACTTAACCTGTAAAGAAAGTTTTAGATTTAGTTAATTTAGAAACGTTAAAACAAAGGTCACACTAATTTATAGCAGTGCTTACCTAAAATTACGGAACACGATATAGGCCATAACCAAAATGCTCAATCCTATAAAGACACAAAAGCCACGTAGGAGTGCTCCAGAATTCAAGGACGTTTGATGACCTTCTTCTATGCTCTATACAAGAAAAATATTTATATTGCATAACATGCATGCCGTGTCTATAATGAGTTACGCCTAACCAACCTCTTTTGACATTAACGTTGTCGTCTGTATCGTTCCATTCGAAACTTCAACAGGCAATTTTGAGGTTATATTAGTTGGCGGTTTATCATCGCCGGTACTTCGTTCTCGAAAGCTTCCACTGCACACCACGATTTGGCCGAATAAGAAGATTGACAAAAATATACAAAATTTCATTCTTTGAATTTTGAAACGCGTCATTGCCCGATGTCATTTATGCGATTGTTATTTACCACCTTAAAAACGATTGGTGGATGTTCCACCTTCGGCCAACGCCGACATGTTGCTGACCGGTCTCTATGAACGTAAACTCACAAGTGTAATATAATACTCGTGTCTTTTTCATTTCATGCTTATTCAACACAAAGGAACATTCAACGTAAGCAACACGTTGATCTAAGAAATCTTAATAAGCTTAATTGTATCATTTCTTGGAATACTTGCTCTTATTTGTTTCTTTCATTTCCAATACTTCTTCTTCCGAAGATTACTAAACCCCATTAAACGTTCGCGCCAATTTTTATATAATAATATTTAATATTTCAAATAATTAAATATATTTTTAATTTTTTTTATATAATATTACCCAAGCCACGATTAATGGCGTATAATGGTCGATAAAAGACGTTTCAATATTAGTCATTTGCATAAAAAATTAAAAGTCACATTAGATGATTGTTTTTGAGAAATCGCGTGCATTATGAGATAACGTGATGCCATCGATCGTTATAGATGTGTCGATTATTTTGCTATACCTAACTTTTCACATTTTTTTTTTCTTCAACTATGCAAATAAATGGCATATGCATTGTTATATACTTTATTATTTAACTATTACACAATTTCGGTCATTTTATTGTTTAAAGATAATTATTAAAGAAACTTATTTTAAATATAAAAAGTTAAACACCAATCTTTAGTGCTTTGAGATGTTAAAATTAAAAAAACTTCTAAAAGTGGAAATTATCTCCTTGCCATATGAACGATTTAATCATTTCTACAAAATCAAAGATAAATTCATTAATTAATTTCCTACAAAAAATAAACTTCTTTTCCTTTTTGTCGAGGAATCGTATCGCAAATTTGAAAAAGATAATACTTCGCGCGTTTTTTTCGATCGAAGTCTTATACAACAGGAGCGATCAAAACGTTTATCTTTGACACTGAATATACTAATTAATGTAATTTTAACATATATAAAAAATATATAGCACTTAATGAAGTTCGAAAATTTCAACGATATGAAAATGTTCGTATTCGTTATTTTGAAATTAGTAAATCTAATTAGATCAACATACGAAATGATATGAACACGAATGAGCGTCTTCCATCCGCATAATATATATGTATATATCTAACATATAAATACGTATCCCCACTAGAAAGTGAAGTACCGAGAGAGAGAGAAAGAGAGAGAGAGAGGGAGAGAGAAAGAGATATCTAAAGCAGTAGAGGACACTTCTCTCAATCACCTGTTCAGTCGTGATTTAAATTTGCGTCGTACCTGAAGCTGAATTTAATCCTTTGCAATATGTCCTTGCGGGGCACGTTATTGTGTTTATTTATTGTTATGCTAATCAATTGTTTACAATGTTATGCAGAGGAAAATGTAACCGATGTTACCGAAGAAACGCGAAACGAGGATGCGCTCGCGAAATTGGTGAGGATGTTTTCCAAACCGGGAGCGTTTAAACGGGTGAGTGAAACAGACATTGTATGTTTATTGAGACATACATAAGTACTTATATACTTACGTATGAGAAAGTAAGCAAAATACTTGATTTCACGACGTCCGATGCGTTTCTTTTCGATAAATCATGCATTTCAAACGGTTTCGTATATTTCCCGCGCTTTTATCGATCAAAGAAATTCGTAGCAATAACAATCCAAATCTGTTCAATTAATTCATTTGAAATTGTTTTAGGAACATTTACGAAATTGTAGAATTTAAATAGCATAACCTTGTATTTGTTTATTATCTTTATATTTTTAGAGATGTAGAAAGATTTTTTGTTCGTTTAATTAACTATTAAAACATTGTGTTCGATTCTTTCTTTCTTACTTGCATTCGCGAAAAAAATTCGTGTATTCTGTAATAGGAAAAACGACAGTGTGTGGTCGAGCGTACATACCATATGTAGGAAAATGTAAATCGTGATTTGTTTTGTAATAGATGTAGAACTAGAAACGTTGATCTCGCTGTGGAATGCATAAACGATAGAGATAGATAAATAACTTTGTCCCTAATCAAGAGAAAATTATCGTATTTATTATTTATTTTAGATAAATACGTTGCTCGGTGAAAATTCGATTGAGGAATCCTCAACATCTTGTCCGAAAGGTGAAGAAGGTTTAGATTGTAGAAGAGCGGAAGCTCGTAGATCCGTTGATTGTCCAGAAGGTAATGAGTTAATTCATTAATATAATATAAATGCAGGAATGTGAGTGTATGAGAAATATGGAAGGTTCTAGCATTAGTTAGGTGTGTGTGTGTGAGAGAGAGAGAGAGAGAGTCAGAATAAGATTGCCAAAGTGAGAGTAAGAGTATCAGAATCAGAGTAAGAGTGAAGAATCAGAGTAAAGAGTGAAGCGTCAAAGTGAAAGAGTGAAGAGTCGAGAATTGAGAGAATGTTCGATGTATTTGGAGATCTGATACTGTAAACTTTTATACTTTTTGTATATTTTCTTTTGTATATATTTTTTTTGTATATATTTTTGGATATCTTATTATCATATTAATAATATCTTACACAAATAACAATATAATTACTTAAAATGTCATCCGAATAAAAGAAGAAAACACCGTAAGGCCACGCCTTCAGACTTTTATTACATATGTATACATTTATTATGTATTAAATTTCATATTCAGAAAAAATTTTAAATAAAAAACTATTTCTGGTTATGGAAATAATATTATTATAATTTCTGTATATATTAATTTATTACTTTCATCAAATTGATATTCATTTTCTTTTCAAATTTTTATTAAGATCATTCGCGAATAGATAATATAAGCGTCACACGAATTCAGGTGACGAGATTTATTGGAAATTTTTAGTATCATTCGAAATTGAATAAAATTATAATGGAAATGTTAAATAAGTTTCATTTCGTTATAAAGCTTGACGAAGTAACTTATACGACATCAAAGATGAATTCTTCAACTTTTATAATGACAAAAAAAAATAAAAGAAAAGCTAAAAAAAATAACACTACGTTACAATGCAAAAGGTAACCTTGACAATAGCCACTCCTATAAAGTACTTGTATTATTCCTTTTTTTAGTCAATGACAGGTGTGAAACGAGTATGTAATGGAAATGTTCTCTCTCGGATTAACAGGAGCTTTTAAATGAAAAAAGAAATAACGCAAAGTACAATAATAGTTTCTCTTTTCAGGTTTTCGTTTATTTTTTCCTACGTTCGAAAAATTGTCACTTTCGCTTGTCTGGTTTATTTTATGTTGCTGCGCGGGAAATAAAGTGGACGCATGACACTTTTCGCTTGTTACTTAACCCGATTTCAGTTAGTATATCTATATGCATAATACACATAAACATATAACTAATAATGTATGTGTATAAAAGAGCTTGAAACATTCGGACAACGCCCATCGATAGATAACCATATTAAAAGTATATTTTTGCATTACAGACGTATCTTGTTATAAATGCAACTAGCTATCATTCTTAAGCATTCTTTCGTTCTACCCACTAGTTTCAAATAAATTATTCTTTTGGAATAAATTAAAAAGAGAAATTCCGCGGAGGATTCTGCGTATGAGAACAATGAAATGAGAAATGATACTTCGGCGACCGAATCATTGTATTATTTAATTTTACATATGTGTATATATATATACACATACACACAGAAATGCGAACGCGAGTTGCGTATCTATGTAGATTTAAAACCAGTTTCGTAAATCGGTGAAAAATTTCACGTGCAATGTACGTGACACGCGAGACAATCTTTACTTTTTTTATTGCCTTTTTAGTGGTCCTTTTTCTGGGTTTTTTCTTTTTCGTACAAATTTGTATCTTATGTGCTACGCCTGTTTATGACTCATAGTTCGGATATAATTTTAATCGAATTCAAAAATCGTAGGAGAGATTTATAATACTGAGTGTTTTATAAGTTATGTTAATAAAAATACAGTTTTAAATAAACTTCATAGCTTGAAATTAGTAAAATTGTCTCCGAAGATGAATCCAGATCAAACGTTTGCTTTCAAACAATCATAAAACATAGAAAAATCGTTTTATGATAGTACTTTCTATGTAAGATATTTGTTATCATATTTCTTTTGTATAAATATATATTTTTTTTCAGGAGACTGTTATTGTCATAATTGTGCCGCAGCAGGTCCCGATTTTTGGGCATCTTGTTGTCGCGAGAGTCTGAGATGTTGCTCACATCTTGCAGCTGCCTGTAGAACCTGCGATCACCCTACTCTATATCCATTTTGTTCAAAGCATTTTAAAAAGTGTTTGAATCAGATGAACCAAAAGAAATTAACATAAAAGATAATTATATACATTATATGTATATCTTTTTTTCTTTCTTACCATTATTTAACTTTTTTCTCTGTATCTTTGTAAGATAATTTTAAAAAATGTGAAACCGTCCAATTTGTTATTGCCATTGTATACGCAATGGAAATAAGTAAATTTCAAAATTTATTTCTTGCAATGTACTCGAATTATATTGAATATTAAAAGTTTAATTTTAAAAAAGAAAGATAGAATTATACTTCGATCAGAGGCATTATCGCATAATTAAATCTATTTACATAAGATTTCTAAACATATATATGATATATAAAAGATGAAATAAAATAAATAATATAAAATAATTCAGACAATAATCTAACCGTAGTCAATTAACTTTTTGAGTTGCGTCCATGTGTGAGCGTGTAAAAGGAAGTATAATACTTTCGTTAACCTGGATAAACAGGTCTTGTTTACTTTTTTTCTCGAGAAAATTTTTATTAGGTAAGAAATCGATTTTTCGTAACAGAAGGTGTAGGAGCCAACGGAAAGTCTCTAGCACCTAGTTGCGAGCTACGGCCTGCGCCGCAGCGACAGCTCGCGGTAGGGTTTCAAAGCATTTTCGATACTTCACAAGGATCGATGTTCTTAGGGGGAATAACCTAAGGTATGGGACAAGTTAACGAAATGATATAGTTGTCCTACGGTATCGAGAGTTTAAATGTCATCCCGACTTTCTCCGCGATGCAACTTAGGAAAACATGTTTGAACAGCGTTACCTTTATTGCCAGAACTTACTGGATTTTATGTTAGTACTAAAATTGTAGGCTTATCCCACAAATGTGTTCAAAATGACTAGATATAGAGATATATGTATATTTTGAAAATAAAATTTATCAACTGATCTTATCATTCTTATTCATCAAAAAATAAATTTCTTTGAGGAGTAAAAGTAAATAAATAATATGATAATATATATAATTTAAAAAAAAAACAAATAAATCCTATGAATTTCTTTAACATGCCAGCATACAAACAAAAGATATTGTAACATCGGTAAATTCTTACCGATAAATGTTTTAAACAAATGAAGTTTGAATATTTATAATACTGATATATTGTAAATATTTGATATTTTTGATAAGCATTAAAAAAGTATCCGCATTGGCTATTAAACTATGCCGTCCGCATGTCTAATCGAAATTCTTTTGTTTGGCGCCGGTCAGATCATTTCTAACTACTTTTTAGAGATATTAGAAGAAGGGAACAAAATCCCGTATGATGTCATGCTCGATGGCCTCAAACAGAAACCATCTACATCTATGAAAGGGACAGGAAATTATCATCTACATAGACGAAGAAAGAGAGTTTGCTGGAAATACTGTTGCGAGGATATCAAGATAAGATATTCATCATTGAAGATCAATAGTATTCTGAAAATGATTAAGATATGTATGGGCTCTTCATCAGAGAAACACAGAAATCACAGTTTCGTTTTGTTTAGTTTGATTTAACAAGAATTTGTTCAATTGAGTTTGGTTTAATTTAATATAGTTTAGTTTGGTGTTTTATGTCTTCACTCAATTTTCCCTTTCTTTTTCTTTTTTTTGATAATTAAACACAAAAGAATTTAACGTTCTAAGTCCATTAAAATTCACTTTTATCAGCAATTTTTGTATAGATACTAATCAACGTGTATATGTATTTATTTGTGCGTGTGTTATGTAAATATATGCATACATATAGTATAAATGAATATTAATTACTCTTAGGTACAATCATTGACAAGCTTTATTCGTGTTATTTTCAGACTATTCAGTAATCCGTAATAACTAATTATATAAGTTTATGGGGGCAGAGTCCTTCATCTGCGTTTTATACGCCTACATTTTCTTTAAGGCCGAAATACAAATTTGGACTGGACAATTGCTTTAGTTTTTCTACGACGTGTCGATTTTTTTCAAAAAATTTCGTACGTTCATCATATCGTAACGCAATCTCGATAATGGGCCGAGTAATAGTAGTAGTAATTGTAGTAGTAGTAGTAGTAGTAGTAGTAATAATAGTAATAGTAGTTTGGCTTCCGAGAGCTTTTACACAACCTGATTTCTTTTATATTTTTTGCTTAGTTTTATTTATAAGTCTGCATCCCCCTCCTCTTACTTCTCCCCTTTCTCCCATGAAGCTTTCGATTGTATAGCGCTTTTTTGAAGAATACCTTAACATTCTAATCCTGCGATACCGTTCATTCGTTTTGGCCGCCATCGAATGCTGCACAACCCAGTGCAATTGGCATGTGTTAACGTTGCACACTATCTCGTTATCGTATTTTTACTTGTTTTGTTTTTATATTTTATATTTGCTGTTACAATCATCACATTTGTCGAATGCAAAGATCTCTCTGGGCGTTCTAGTGCATTACTTTCTAACAACACCACATAGAGCTGAAAATTCAGACTAGACAAAAAGGAAAAAGAACCAGTCAAAAAAAAAAAAAAAATAAAGTGAAATGATCAATATCGAAAAGACCCTCAATTATGATTTAACAATCGCAGTACGTTACGTACTTAATATCATTATAAATTCTTTTCAATCACATCAAAATTACTCTATTTTTTAAGGATCACACATTTCACAATAAAAACATCTTTATCATTAAATAACAACGCTCTCACAAGGAACAGGAGAACGCGAAAAACGGAACGGTTAGTTAATCGTCCCGTTGTTGTTGAATAAAACTTTAGAGCCTCTTTTAATAAATGAATAAAAAAAAAGAGGAACGAAATAATTCATTTACAAAATAATTAATATTAATCTATAATAAATGCATAGAATTACAAGTACATTTTTGACTGTATGTATAGGTAAATTAAAAATCGGGTTCTCCTATTCTCCTCTCTTTGCGTGACACTGATTTGAAATAATCATGTTTGATGATAGAAAGGTGGCAGCAGTAGTATCATTGGCGACAATGCAGGGTTGACGACATATTCTTTCAATTCTCTTACACAAAAAACACAGATCTTGATCTATTATGCGATCGTAGACTTATATGGTGTACATGTATATCAGTACGAGCTCAAAACCTATCACGTAATACAAAGAGAGATGATTATGCTATTTTAGTTTATTAACTTGTATGTATCATAATACCGAGAAATATCAAGACTACAGTATAGTACTATTTATTTATTGATTCAGAAATGTATGACCGAGATTTGTTAGCCAGAGTCATAGAAATTAGGCTATTAGCGAAGGTGATAATAATTAATAGTATTGCTTGGGATGAGTGCCAGAGAGTTTAACTGTTATATGTGCAAACTTGTTTTTTTTCTTTTTTATTATTTTTTTTTTTCTTATAGAGGACTAAAAATCCAGACCCTTTTTTCTTTTTATCTCGCACCTTAACACTTCGAAAAAATGCGATTATGCACACGTCCTGTTGATGATTTTAATATCTTTATATTAATTGTGGCACATCAAAACAATCGTGATGTGAAAATTTGACTCTTGTCTATTCGCTTCTTTCCTTCAAATTCATTAATCATAGTATATATATATATATATATATATATATAGAAAAATTTTATCGAGTCATAATGTATCGTCTTGATGTACCTCTTGATGAAGAAAAACTTTTTAGCCGATTTGCCATACATGGAAATTCTTATTAGATTTGTGCGCGAATGACATTTCTGTCATTCTATTTAAAAACATGTCGATGCACATACTCTGCCATATATTGGCAAAAAAAAAATTTTTCTTATCACTCACATGTTCGCTTATTATTCTTTCACACATTTCCTTGGGAAGATTATTATTTATAACTATAATTCATGCACTCTCTCTCTTTCTTTCTTTCTATATCTGTCTCTCACACATGCAATGTATTCGCCTTAAAAATACTCACGATTGAAGAAAATAAAGAGATATACACATAGTACAGGTACCGCCGCTGGTTAATGATTTATTCAATCCAGCGGCAAAGATAGGCTTCATTATAAGAGCCTAAAAAGATTCTTAACTTCAATTTTAATTTACTGCAACGCAATCATTTTTTACTTCTGTAACTCAGATTATTCATTTTTAATAATCGATGCATCGATATTTTTATATTCTATTTATTACCGTCTCTTAGTGCCTTAACAAGTGTTCATTTGTTTTCTTATTTTTATTTTATTCAGACATTACATACGTGATTAACATTATGTATTAATTACGTCTTTATCTGTTTTTACGGTAAAATATCTAATATCGATGCAGAGTAATATCAAAAGGAGACACTGTTTGTAGTTTTAACATTAAAACATACTGCTGCTCTTCGATTAATTTTTAAGATTTCATTGTCCACACTTATTAATTTTGAAACAAGTCGAACTATTAAAATGGTTCGATAATAAGAAATAAAACGTTAATTCGTTTCTTGAAGAATCACGTTATCATTTTACATATTTCTTGGATTATACCTTATACTTCCTTACCATTTAATGAAATGATATACCAATAACATATTGATATATCACAATATTCCCAATCACAACAACGTGATATTTGCGATATATCGTGTCTTTCGCAATAACCATGAACCTTTTTCTTGTTCTTTAATTACTTCGTTTATTATAATTATTTACTTGGATTTATTGTTCTTTCCTTAAATGCGTCCGGTTACGTTTTCCAATTATGCGGATGAGCTCTTGGTGGAGCTTGGTTGCCTTGTGCTTGTGATGCTTGCGATGGAATCATATCAAGCAGGTACTGACGTTGAAGATCTGCTGCTTGCCGTTGCAACTCTGCGAGACCTTTACCTCCAGTTGCCTGTGCCATTGCTAATTGATACGGATATAAAATAGAAGTAAACGGGGGCATCATGTGGGCAGGAAGAGGCTGATGTGGTAAGCTTGTCACAGGATTCTTTGCTAGTTCTAAAGAAATAGAGGAAAATTAATTACAAACAGATAGATATTTAAATGATATTTTTATAAATGTTTGTAGTTAAATTTACTTACCTCTTAACAATTGCTGTTGTAAAGCAGCTGCAGTAGCCGCATGATGAGAACTGAATTTTCCACTTTCAGCCAGTTTAACTAACGGGTGTTCTTGCATTTTAGGTGTAGGTGGTGTTGGTGTAAGCGTAGGTGCTGGTGGCACCTGAGGAGGAGGAGCAGGAGGTGTCGCTATTCTCCTGGTAGGAGTTGCTGCTTTTGGAACTGATTTTGGAGCTGGTGGATCTGGACTTGGACATGCTGCTTGAGCAAGCCTTTGTTCAATTTCTTGCTCTTGTTGTAGAGCTTTCACAAAAGCGGTCTTTAATCTATAAAGAGCATTATAGAACATATAGATTGACCATGTAGTTTTTTTAAGTATATAAATGGCAAATAGATGACTTCGTTAGCCAACTTAACACTTAGCCGACTACGCGCGCCGCAGCGAACTGTACGGTTTCCAGCACGCATGTTATTCAATACTCGAAATCAAAGAAGTTTGAAAATTATTTAAGTGATCAATTATATATTGCGGTAACAATTTCGTTTAACGATTTCTCAAATTTTTTTTATACAAAAATGAAATTAAAAGTATAAGTAATACAATTGTTTAGATTTTTGATATCGTTCAAAGCATGCCAGTTTATGCAGTGGTACATTTCATAATATTTGCAAACATAAAAAAGAAAAGCATTGCTAAGGTCAACATGGGAGATCTCCCCGATCGGTCGGCCAAATGTTAATAATTATTTAACCTCTTGCACTATAACAACGTATAAGAGACGCGATACACCACCTTACCACAAAAACGTAACAGGGGCGTAGTATAAAAACGAGGTCAAACAATATAATTATTAGCAAGTTAAAAAAGTATTTCTCGAGAAAAAAAAAATTTCTGCAAATTTACGTCACAAGATGAATTTATAACAGTACCTCACCATTATATATCTCAAAAGTCTTTGTTTTATCATGATGTATATATGTTTATATGTGTACAAAATATATTTATAGTAATTATTCAGATTTTATAAGTTTTCTAGTAATAAATGTAATGCTATTAACATTCACGCGTTTGAGATATATCTAAATGTTTCACTGAACTGCTTATATGAATCGAGGTGGGAGCTACTGTTTCACCGACTCTATGTGTTGAATCGTAGTACAAGGAGTTAATTTTGAAAAAATGTTAAAAGTATTAATAAACATAAGAAATATACTCACCGATTTGTATGCTCTGCTTTGAGAGCTTTCTTAACATTGGATGTCACGCAATGTTCACAGATGACTCTAGGATCTCGACCTGCTGGAGGTCGTTGGAACGTGGCATGTTGTCCACGTGGACCTTCTTTTTTCCCACTACCTACTGGTTTTTCCCACTTCCAAACAGGCGTAAAGTCTGTTTTACACTGTGTACATTCAAATGGCTCAGGAGGAGGGGGTATAGCAGGTTCTTTCGTAATAAAATCGACCACATGCTCCAAGCCAACAAGATAAATAAACTCTGTGTTCGATGGATTTGGTACAAAATGCATTTCCGGTGGTGGAGGTTTCGGCGGTGGTATTTGCAAAAGAGTTTTCTCTAGTTGTTTTCTTAAAGCCAACTTAGCAGCAGCCTGCCGTTGCGCCGGTGTTTGATTATCTTCTCTCGATCTATCCTATATATTCATAACACATTATTAGCTCTAAACATAGTAAAAAAATCCAATAGCAATCATATTTTATTATAATGATGCAATATCATAGAATTGTACGTAGCTATAATTCTCAGGCTGATATATAAAAGCTTTTGTTAAAAACATTATAGAATGAAAATGAAGATCAATAAGCAGAAAAAAAAGAACACACATACAGAATAAGAGCAGAAAGGAGGACAGGTAGAAATTGTATAAGAGTTGCAAAAAGTCAATCTGATCATACAGCGAGTATAGGTCAGACAATGAATATACCTGTTCCGAAATTACGGGCGTATTTAAAGATGCTGTGGTTTTATTTTCTTGAGATCCAACAAGTAGCTTTGAATTTACAATAATTTTATTGTTATTTATAAGATATGAAAATATCATTTATATATATCTAATTAAAGATGCATGTTACAAACTATTGGCAACTTTTCTAATTATTCAATGTTTTTACATTATAAGATTTAGTAAATTATTCAAATTATTTAAAATATAAGAATTGCCATTAGTTTTAAATTAAAATGTCAATAGAAACAAACTCCTTGTAATTAATTATCATAATCATTGTACTTACTTGATGTGCTGGCGTTGGGGTAGGATCTTTTGTAGAACGTTCAGTCCTATCAGCCGGAGCATGATAAGTTGGCACACTTGGCGTTGCACTAGGTGGTCTACCTCGAGGATGTGGTGGTTGAGGTATTACCATATTAGGAGGCATTCCAGTACTTGAAGTAGAACTTCGTCCAGTTGTAGGTGGTAACAGCATTCCAGGTGGTGGTGCATGAAGACTGCTACTTCTACTTGGTGCTGGTTGCCCTCTAAGCAACGGTGGTGGTGCTTTCCCTGTTCTATGTCTGTAATCCATTGTTATTCCAATTTAACATGGCAATATATAAAACTATATTCTTGGAAGAAAACATTGCAGTAGAGTTTTACCCATGAGGCGTTGGTTGTACTGTCACTGGCGGTGGCAACTTGCTGGGAACTTTGGGAACTGCTGCTATATTTTCTTTTAATTGTTGAGACTGTCTCAGCTTTTTTAGCAGAACCAATTTCATTTCCTCTGATCGTAGCTCCTCCTTCAACTTTCTTAATGTCCTTTCACGTTCAGCCAATTCATCTGAAGACAGTTCTTTGATTGGAAGTAATGGCGGCATTTCAACTGTGTGTTTAAAGAAATATTATTTGTAATTTTATTTATTAAAAGAATATTCAATAACATTGTAAACCTATTTGATAAATAAAGTAACATATAACCTTCATCGCTATCCGATGAACCATTTCCATTTAAAAATCCATTTATTCTAGGTTCATCAGGACTTTCTGCATAACTTCTTTCAATTCTTGGTCTAAGATTACGTCGAGTCCTCCTATCATCTCCTGATTTTGGACCCAATATGCCTCTTGCTGCATTTTGAATATTACGTGCTTCTGGCACATTGCTTTCCAAAGGATTAGAATTAGGATTTGCAGCAAAATGAATTCCAAGGTCCAAAGGTAGACCTACATCAGCTGAATTTGTATTTACAGATGGGGAATTTCTCCTGCCACTGCTACTAAAATAAAAATAATAGTTTTATCAAAAATCAAATATGCTTATCTTTACAGTTGTATTCAATTCTTATTATGCTTCTACAACAAAAACATCAACAAAGAAATCTTGTCATCAATTACTAATGTTTCTTAGTTTACAATAAATATATAAGTTTGAATGGAAGTTTGTTTACCTTACACTCAGATCTACTACTGCATCACCATCTAACTCCATGGTTTCCATTCCCTTAAGCACAGTGAATCTACAAAAAGCATATTTATTAATAATAGCCGCGCGTGCGCAAATTAACACAATATTATAGCTAAAACTAATATTTTCATGGAATGGTAAGAAACAATTAGTAAGTAATTACGTAAATTAAGTGATATACGTAATGTTCCAATATACTATTGACGTTTATGGTTATCCGAGCAATTATAAGAAAAATGAATATAATTACCCAGAAACACTGCACTAATCACATGTGTACGGTAAAAGAACGAATTTCCGATAGTTTTTCGTTATTTAAAAACAGCAATCTCCAAATATACAAACTTCGTACGTGAAGAGATAACACAGAGGGTTCATACGATCTTATAGTAGACGAAAATATTATGATAAAAACGAAGAAGAAGAGTAGTATGACTAAAGTGTAATGTAGAAAGCAAAGCAAACCGCTAAGTTAGCACATAAGAGAAGGAAAGAGAGATGTGTATTCGTAAATGTAGAATTCTAACCTAACTTTCGTAGTTTTCTCGTTATCGAAGAACTAAGCGACAATTAACATGTCGCACGACGCGATTCTTTCAAAGAAGATATCGATGAAGGACAACGTCTCTTCCTGGGTTCTGTTCGACAAAAAGTAGACAAACGCGCGCGCGCACATTCACGCAACTTTCTCTCTTTTTCTTATACAGTTTAGATTCGTTCTTTCCTCGCGCGTAGTATAACCTTACGAATGGCGATCAAGAAGAATCAAATTCGATGCTTCGAAAGTGGCGTCTCTGCACAATGGCAGCTCTAAGCGTAGCTGTATAAGATCATGGAAGGGAAGAGGGGTTGCCACCACCACCACCACCACCACCTCCACCTCCACCTCCACCTTCTCATCATAGTACCCAGAGGGGAGAGAGGTACGCTCGCACATTAATTATTTCTCCTCCCACCCCGTCTAAACACACACTGTCTACCCTCTTGCCACAAACGAGACTCGGCTACTCACCTACACACGCGCGTGCTCGCCGCTGACATCCTACAGTGGTGGTGGCACCGGAATCGCACTGGAAAGCAATATATTTGTCCTCTGTCTGTTTGTCCCTCTCCACCAACCCCCTCTGTTTTCACTCCCTCCCACTCTCTACCCCTCGCCACAACACCTTCCACTCTCAACCCTTCTCCTCTGCCACCTCATACTCATCGTAATACACTACTACTTCTCCAACTCTGACTCCCACTCTCTTCTCTGCAGATTTTCCCGAATTTCGTCTCAGTACCATTCCCTCCCTGCTCGCCCTTGCCAGCCCTCCTTCCCTACCAATTCTCGAATGCCCTTCTGCCCTACGGGAAATCGATTTTTCGCCTGGGCCTTCCCACTGCTAGCTTGCAAGAGCAGCAACGGGACGTGGACGAGCGCGTAGAGAAGAGAGGTGCAACGGTTTTCCAACGAATTTGCTATCCGTTCACGCATCTCTCTCTCTCCCTACCAACCCTCACCCGCCCCTCTACCTTACTACTCTCACGATTTCACCTCGCTTTTCGTCGCGACCTCTGTTCGCGACATCTATTTCTCTGCTTCCTCCTTTCTTTCAAGCGCGAGGTGCGCGCATAGAAACGAGTGTCATACTCGCGAGTCGAGAAATGACCCAACGATTAAACTATTGTCATTAGCATTTGGCGTTCTTGTCATCTTTACTATTGTCACTTTCATCGTAATTTGCATTGTTTAGACAGCTTTAGTGTCAACGACACGAAAAAAAGCGAGTTCCTCTTTTCTTTTGGATTTCCCGCTTCCCTCGCTTAGGCATCACGTGACTTTTGTCCAAAACCGTAATACGCTTCTCAATTCGCTGAGACAGACGACTCATTTATCTCTCTCTCTCTCTCTCTCTCCCCCTCTCCATATTTTAACCATACTTAATGGATGGATGGACTAATGAGAAATATTTTTTCTTCAATTTCTAAAACGAAGCTCATCACTTTGAATAACGAGTAAATGTCTCGTTAACCGGTCTTAATTATATTCTCACATTATCTAGAGAAAGAAAATTGATATTTCAATTGGTATTGATTTTGAAAGCGAAAGTTTGTAAAATATGGAAATTTGGGTAAAAAAGGGGATACCGAAGATCATAAGAAAATATGCACAGAAGAAAATTGGCGAGCCTGTCCAGTGATATCGATGCGAAGTATCGGACATTTTACGATCGTACGTCGACCGCTGTTGCGTGAGAGAATAGCGAGGGAAGGGGAAAGAAACTCCAAAGAGTCCGACCATTCAAGGACGATCCTAGACCGCATTAAAGAAGTTCGATCGCATTTTTCGATCTTTCTCTACGAGAAAGAAAAGAAAAATCTTATATAAATAAGAGAGAGAGGATAAGAGGAGAAAGAGTGAGAGGGCGAGGGAGGGGAAGAGTAGAGAGAGAGAGAGAAAGAGAGAGAGAGAGAGAGAGAGAGAGAGAGTGTGGAGCATCGTAACGCGTGGCTCTTGACCACGAGATCGGCCTTGCGCGTTTGGTTAACTTAAAACAATCGTTGAATCTACTCCATTTTCAAGAGTAACGCTGCTCGCCATCTCGACCGTTTCGTATATACATATATATAGATAACGAACATTTGACAGGACTACTTTATTTCAGTGTTCCTGATAGTAGTAGCAGTAGTGTTAAAACAATATATAGTAAGAATAATATCAATAATAAATATGTTATAAAATACAATAAAATATACCTGAAAATTTGTTCGCACGAGCCCAATTGATGCAGAATGTGATAATTAATTCTAATACAGAATGAGAATAATTAATAACAATAGCAATATGACGTACCTGAAAATTCGTTCGGCTGAATATCTTGGTAATCCTTAGATACGTATACATACAGAGAGAAATAAACGAAGCAAGTATGTATGTAAATCGATTACAGAAAAGACGCAAGGGAACAGGTAAACGTATGTAAAAGAAAGAGCCGGCTAATCGGTTGGACGTTTTTTTTTTAGTCAATGCTTCTAATATTTCTTCATCTTCTTCTTGCATTAAACGATGCTACACCATCAATATCACATTTCAATCGTTTGTTTTTATGACACAATAATCACGACGATAGAATAATCCACAATTATGTTCATATACAGTAACTTACACGTTGCACGGGCATACAACATGCAAGTCGTGCACGTTCTCTCTGTTGTACAAGTCGGCCCACAAAGTAGAAACACAGATGCACACGCGTTCACTAGGTAGATCAGTCAACTTAGTTGTTTTAGTTAAACTGGATAAAAATGTAATAGACGGGACACAATTAATCGTCGAACGATCGTCGTCGGGATCGTAGAATTTCCGCGCGTGAATTTCTTCCGTGCATGCTCGCGCATTGCTAGGTCGTTCGTCGCGTCGCGCCGCGCGGCGCGCCTAACTGCTAAAACCGAGGAGAGAGAGAGGATCGACAGACAGACCGACAGACAGACAGGCTGATGGACGAATTGTACGACGAACGAACAGATGGACAAACGGACGGATGAACGGACTACGACAGCCAAAGCAGCGCCACGCCGCCGTGGCCGGTTTGCGCGCTCTCTTACGCGTGCTTCTTCCGACGAATGAAAAAGGATAGAGAGAGAGAAGATAGGTAGACAGAGGACGAGAGAGGGGAACAGTAAAAGAGCAAGCGAGGAGACACGAAAATACAATTGTCTTTTTTTATCACAGAACGCGGAATTGTGTAAGCACGAGGGTACCCACCAAATGATTTTTTCGTCCTTTGTCTCTTAAATTACGAAAAACTATTTCCTTCGTCCACTTTTTTCCCTTTTTTCTTTCTTTCTTTCTCTCTCTCTCTTACTCTAATTATTACTTTTTTTTTCCTCACTCGCTTATGCTTCCCCTGCGCAAAAATTAACCAGAGTGATTCAATATGGCGTCCTTGTCCGCCGTGATGTCTTCCCCCTCCAATTTCTTCTCCGCCCTTGTTTCGATGCTGCCCGGCATCGTCGCTGTCGTTGTTTCCTCCGGTCCGTGCTGTCCTCCCCTCTCTTCTTTTTCTCTCTCTCTCCCTATTTCTCTTGGCATGAAGAGAGGCACATAACAGGCCGAGGTGTAACGGCGCGCGTAAGGGGTGGGGATGGACCGTGGACCTTATCGCCACCGAAGCCGCCACTGTGTTCGCCCCTACCGTGCGACCGATAGCGCCGCGAAGGAGCCGAGAAAGTGCCGCTGGCTACGGGGCTTACCGGAAGCACCCCACGGACTTTGTAAAATACACGAACGTGCGACAAGGATAGCTGCGCTTTAAGCGTCGTTCACAATCTCCTCCCTGAACATCCCTCCCTTCATCTTGTTTCATTTTTTCTCTTTCCTTCTATCATTATTATTACACACATATTATCGAAATTATCAATATCTTCTAAATCTTACTCGATCGAATTAGTTTTTTTTTTTATTTCAAGGCTTATTATAATGTAGCATATGAATTCTTTTTTTTTCTCTTTTATTAGTAGCAAACAATTATTTAATTGAGAGAGAGTTTAATTGTACGATTTAATTTATTAATAAAAATATTATAAGAAATGTATATTTATAAGGATTGATTAAAATGATCGATATTCTAATTTTAATAATTGTAAACATGGTCAAAAGTTCATAACAGCATATTTAAAGGTGTAAGTATAGAAATGGGACTGTTGAGAATATAAATGGTACATTTTTATGCCATGCACGATTTATTTATCGATTGATACATTTTTAAAAATCGATTCATACATTTGAGAAAACATTTGATTTTTCTATTATTCGAAGAGATTACGTTAAATATTTAAATTATAAACCGACCATCGTACATAGTAAATGTTGTTCATAATAGAAACTAATACCAATTACACACGCATTAAGCGAAATAATAATTCTCTTACAAAAAAATAAAAGAAATAATGGTAATAATAATTCTCTTAAAAAAAAAAAAATAAAATAAAAGAAAAAAAATAGTAATAATAATAAATAAATAAAAAATAAAATAAAAAGAAAGATATGTCTCAGTTATCCACGACTGTATATTAAAAAGACAAATATAATTATGAAATCTTAGTAAATTTTTTGAATAATTACTCAAACCGATACACGATTATATCTTTGCGCGGTAATAAGTTGGACTTTATCGCAATAAAGAATATACTGTTCGAAATTAGCTTGGTTAATAGGAAAAGAAAGAGAAATTCGATAAACTATAAATAAAATAATCTGTACGAAAATCGATAATTAATTAACCACACAGAGGTTGTTGAGTGGTAAGAGAGAACTGCGATTGTGCGATAAAAATGTAATTCATTACATTAATAGACGATCAAAAACATTTGATTTCTTTTCTTTTTTTTTTTGTATCACCGAACAAGGAAACAAAGAGCTACGAATTGATAGTCGAAGTGTTGTATATACGATGTACATATATACATATTATATTTACGAATGCATGGAATATTTATTCTAATCAATTTACTTTTTTCCGTCGATTCTTCGATATCGATTTGAACATCGATTTTGAGTATCAATTGATTTAGCAAGAGTTCGAAAATATTATAACATGATAAAATTTTTCCCCGACGAAGATAGATATTGATTTTACTTTCTCCTTAATAATTTATTTATATCATGAATAACAATTGTTTTCTGAAGCCAATTTTCATTGTACGTAGTATTCTCCGCGCTTGTGAGAATTACCAATATAATATAGAAATAAAATATTTAATGAAATTTATCGTTTTAAAATAACATATTCACGAACATTATGGACTTTTAATACCCACAAAATTTCGCTTCTTTTTTCCTCGCCATTTACATCTTACTCATTTTCTTTCTTATTACAACGTTTACCAAAACATTACATGAGCTTAGAACGATATAATCTCACGTCTTTCGCAGCATCCATCGGTTGTTCCTGCGAATAGTACAGAAACTACATTTTGTTGTAAAAGCATATTTTGCTTTTACGTTTCGATGAGATATTTATACGCTTTTTATAAATTGTTTTTGTCAGGTCGTCCTGAGCATGGTCCAGATATATTTATATCCAGTAGCTAAAGAGAGATATCGCGAAACTCGCTTTCGAAGGTACGTCGAAGTTTTAAGTATTAAGAGATCTTGCGCGTTTCTTTTTTTATACAAAAATGTTCAAGAGTTAATAACAATTTATGCTGTCACAGAACTCTTTGCTGAGAATCATTTCGCATGAGTAATAATCGACCATTCGTACGGAAAAATCATGATTTACGATGAATCTGATGCAATAAAGTCGAATAATAATTTTGATACAGATATAACAATCGTGTATTCGATGCAGTCTGATATAATATAACTGACGTGTTATAAATGCAAGAAGATAAAATGTTAAAGGAGAAAAAAAAGAAAAAGAGAGAGAGAAAGAGAAAGAATAGAAGAGGACAAATTATTATGACGTAGAAATCGAAGGCAGTGGTGTGAATCACGAGTTGATTCGTTACTTTCGTGTAATATCCCGAGTGTGTAGGGCGGCATCAAATTCATCATTATCATCGATATTGTCGCAGTACATAATGTATTTATATATATATATATACGCGACATACACCACACACACACACGACATACATACACAATCATCGGGAAAGCATTCAACTTTGGTGATCATAGAGGTCTCTCCCGTGCGATATCTTTCTCTAACATCTAGATCCAAATATAAAGGCTATTATTATCGAGTTATCTCAATAAATCGCTCTCTTCGATTACCGAATACCATCTTTCATATATATATATATATATACATATATATATATTTTACGTACGCTTACATTTTGATCTCTTCTATTATTTTAATTCTATTCTTATTATTTCTCCTTTAAATATACATCGTAATATATATATACTTACGTATGTGTGTGTGTATATACATATCCATTTATTTGGGCCATTTACGATAAAACAATTTAGTGTAGTTCAACCGAGTCCCTTAAGCCTATCTTAAATCGATGTAAAATTAGCACGTCTCATATGTGTTTGGTATGTTTGTATGTAGTATGTATGTATGTATGTATGCATGTATATATGTATATATGTAAATACGTACATTAAGATTTACAAAGAGAAAAGAAACGAGTCTACTATCTTCGTTTCTTTTCGAATTAAAAACAACGATTCTCTTGAAATTATGTCGAGTGGTCGGTGATATTATATATTACCCGTACAACACGGAGACTCGGCAAAAATTCTCATCGCTTAAAATATCCTTACAGGTTAGTATTACGATACAGCAAATTTTTATTCTAAAAAAAAAAAAATAAAAAAAAAAAAAAGAGAAAAGAAGAAATCGACGTTTCGAGTCGATCTCGAAAAGACACCTTTTTTCGTCTTATTTCATTTTTATTTTTCTCTTTATTATCCTCTATTATTTTCTCTTTATTTGCATCGAATGTTAAAGGCGTCTTTTCAGTGCGTTTAAACACATACATATAAATACATATACATATATATATATTTTTTTTTGTATAATATTATATATATATATATATTTATTTTACATTAAATTTATCGACTTGTCATCGACGACGAAAAGAATTCAAGAACGATGCGAGATATTATTTCATATTAGTAAATGAAAAAAAAGTCAAAAAAAAAAAAACAATGTCTTCGATTCTTCGTTCCTTCTTCGTGTATCGACAGTGCAAAGTTAGCGAGCTTGTGAGAAGATAAGTTTGAACTTGCCAACGATGTGTATAATATACGAATATAGTATAATATTAATAATAAAAATTAACAACAATAACAATAACAATAATAATTATAAAAAAAAATAATAATAATAATAATTAATAATAATAATAATAATAATAATAAAATAATAA